>NC_057734.1:31808262-31858295 GCF_004010195.1 Chiloscyllium plagiosum
GGTCTTTGTAAGCTAGAGTTGATTGGGGACATAAAAGGAAAAATAAAATTAAGCATTTTTATTAATTGTCAATTCTGATTGGTTTTGGTTGGCTAAGGAAGGAGAACCTATTTTCACCAACTGTTGGTAACCAGAAGATGCACATTTAAGTTTATTGCCAAAAGAACCAGAGGGAAATAAGAACACGTTTTGTTTTAATAAGGCAAATTCATAACACATGAAATACACCAACTAAAATGCTGTTGGATGTAGGTTTATTATTAACTTTCAAAAGAAAATTGGATGTATTCCCGAGAAGGAAAGACACAATATGATAAATTATATACCACAGAAGGAAGCTATTCTATGAATTTATTCCAACTTTCCAAGGTTTAGCAATGAACAAATAAAGCCCTGTGAATTCTATCATGTCAATAAATCATATAATACTTTAATAATTTAAGTCAGCTTGTGTGACAAAGATAATTCTCTACAATCCAAACAGTTAAAATCAATAATTGCACTAACTAGGATCATATTCATTTATTGAAAGGAGTTTGAGAAATTAAATATCTGATTCAATCAGAGCAATAACAATCCATTATGAAACTGTTTACCACAAGGATGGATACAGTTTTCAATTTATTGCTCCAGTATTAAAACAATTTGATGTTTTTTCAACTGATCCACAACTCCAAGTTATGTGCTGGGGTGGCAAATTTAAAACCTACCCCAAATTCACAAAGATTTTTGAGAAACGTCATTTTATTCAACTTACCCCAAAGGTGATGCACCACGTACAGGTCACCAACCAGTGAAAAGAATCCACCGACAGCTTCATTGTTTTCCTGCCGGAATCGGATTGCTCGCGCCCTGAGGACAGTCAGAAAATTTAAATAGTTTTAAAAACAACTAAAGTTGCAGTATCTATCATCCTGGTCATGTATGAGACAAAGTAAATGCAGGAAGGATTTCCTGATGGTAGGGAATCTAGAGCCAGGGCTCACAGTCTAAGGATACAGAGTAAAGCATTTAGGATTGAGAGGAGGAGAAATTTATTTCACTAAGAGAGTGGTGAACTTGTCAAATTCTCTGTCACAGAAAGCTGTTGAGGCTACGACACTGAATGTTTTCAAGATGATGTTAGATATAGCTCTTGTGGCGAAAGGGATCAAAGGGCAAGGGGACAAAGTGGGAATCGGGCAATGAGTTGGACAATCTGCCACAATCATATTGAACGGCGAAGCAGACTCGAAGGGCTGAATGGCTACTCCTAATCTTATTTTCTATGTTTCTACGAAGTGATTGTTGGCATATCATATTGTGAAGGAAAGGGGATGATGTGTTTCTTATTAGTTATTTCCAATTATACTTTATTCATAATGTGCTGCATATCATTTCCCATCTACAATCTCTTCCTGCTCTAGTGCAAAAAAAAATTATGATTTAGAAAGGAATTGCAAATGAATAATGTTAGTGTTTGGACAAAGTGACAATGTTTGGACAAAGTGACAATTAATGAACAACTAAATATACAGCCAGGCAGTACAGAACAACGTTTCCAGTGATTGTGCCAATGAAAGAAATGCACTAGTAAAACCACATTTGCAGCAGTATTTAGAACTGGCCATCTTGTTGCAAAAATCATATATAAATATTGAAAAGAGTGCAGAGACAAACAATATGTCAAATGCACAAAGGATGGGCTAGGATGAAACATGAGAGATCAAACCAAACCCATCAGCATGGATTTTAACAATGTTGCACATGGCAGCCGAGAATTATAGGTTTATGAGATCCAAGGGAAAGTGGCATGTTAAATCCAAAACTGGCCAGTGTCAGGAAACAGAGGATTATGGCCAATTGGTGGTTTTGTGACTGGAGGCTACTTCCAGTGGGATTCTACAGGGTGATGTACTGGGTAAAAAATGAGCATTTCAAACTAAGCTGGGGAAGGAAGGTCGGTGAACATAAATTTAAATGGAAAGAAGAAATACCACAATAAAATCTTATTTCTGGACTCATGTTACATGAGATACTAAATCATGAGTGAGATTCAAAGTGGATGCTGAAATATGAGGCTGATGTTGTTAAAAGGACAGGGACTGATACACTGAATCATCTTTCTCCTGCTTCATTTTTAAGTTGTTGAAAACTGGCTTGTGGAGGCCATGGTTTTGGTTAAGGGAGGAAGTGGGGAAGCAAAGCAAAGAGGGGAAACAAATTATACGTGATTGAGCATTTTAAATTTAATTTTGTTAATATTCATTCACGGTTGTTGGTGAACATCCCTAGTGGCTCTTGAGGATGTGGTCAAGAACAACCTTCTTGAACTACTGCAATCCATGCGGTTCCAGTATTCCCACAGCACTGTTAGCAAGGAGGCTTCAGGATTCTGATCCCATCACAATGAAGGAAAGGCAATATAACTCCGTATCCAGGACACTGTGACTTGGAGGGGAACCTGTAGGTGGTGCTGTTTCCATTTGTCTGTTGCCCTTGTCCCTCTTAGTTGTAAAGGTCAAAACAACCTTTGTACCAGAGCTGTCATGACGCATGGTGAAGGGTGAATAGGTTCTAGCAGGCTGCTTTGAATGGACAGTGTTCAGCTTCCTGATTGTGGCACTCATCCAGGCAATTAATACAAGTACAAATCAAAGAATTGCAGATGCTGGAAATCTAAAACAAAAACAGAAATTGCTGAAGAAAACTCAGCATCCCTGGCAGCACCCACGGAGAGAGAAACAGAGTTAGCATTTCAAATCCAGTGACCCTTCTTCAGAATTAGTACAAGTATATTGCCAAATGTTCCACAATTGGGTTGGAGGGACTCAAAGGAAGATTTGAAGGCACAGAAATGCCATTTCAGAAGGAGGTTTCAAGACAGATTTTGAAAGTAATGGAGGGGCTTTGGGAAAGAAGTTTTCTGCTATTCTCGGAGAGAGATCTTCAGTGAGTCAGCGTGCAATTTTAAATGAGTACTCCAAATAATTCACAGTATGTGAGACACTTGGAGATTGTAATATGTTCACCCACTCATTAATCAATGAACTACAAAACAGCCTCAACAACTGAGAACTTTGAATATTATCAAACCAAAATAATTAACATTTATGTCTTTTTCAATAAATCTCATTAGGCAATACTGATCACATGACTGTACAAACAGTAACAGTTACACAATCTCAGTAGCCAGCTTTTGTCACGTGACTATTTATACAATTGTTTGCACGACCTCATTGGTTGTTACCAAGGCCTTGCCTGATATGATTGTTCCAATAGCTATGGAGTAATGCGGTTACAGGCAGGCCAGACAGGTTTAGAATTTTTGTGGCTTTTGTTTCCATCGTTTTGGCAGCTGACTCATTCATAAACACGAACAGGAATTTAAGCTTCACAGAGAACTTAAAATATAGAGACACTCCCAAAGTGACCTTTCACTTCAGGACTGTACTTTGGCCTAGCTCAATCTCTGCAGCACCGTGCAAATAGGAAGACCTGTCTGAGCTCCACAATCCTGGCAGCAGCTTGCTGTGTTTCATTCAGCTACAGCTGCTTTGCTCCCTTTCCCTTCGACTCTTGAACTCAGTCAGGGAAATTGACAAATGGGACTGCAGACAGTGCGTGCGTTGCTTTCTAGCATGACTTGGAATTTTAAACAGACTCACAAGCCAGCTCAAAGAAAGCCACTGACTCAGTTGATGTTCTGATTTGTTCAATAAATCAGCCGATGTGACCTTGGCAATCAGCAAGTGTTCTCCACGAGTTGAAAAATAGCATTCTGAAATAGTTTTTCGATTTGACAGATCATTTGTTCCACTTTTGGCAATGAGAAAAGTTCGGGCAACACAGAATCCCTACAGTGTGGGAGCAGGTCATTCAGTAGTCCCAGCCAGACCACCCTATCCCTGTAATCCTGTATTTCCTCTGACTAATCCACCCAATCTACGCATCCCTGGGCAATTTAGCATGGCCATTCCACTTAACCTGCACATCTCAGGACTGTGGGAAGAAACCAGAGCACCTGGAGGAAACCCACACAGATACAGGAAGACTATCTGGGGATTATCTGTCTATACTCCCAGCAGCAAACACATGACACGTTTCTTCAGAAACCCACCTGGATCCTGCTGGAATTCTAGCAAGAAACTGATGGAATTCCTTCTGGAACTTCAACCCCAATGTTTCAAATCAAACTCTGTGAGGATATAATGCAAAAGGCTCTTTGCTTTGTACCCACTAACTGAAACAGTCATGAGTAAACAACAACAAAAAGAAATTTATTTATTTACTTGGTGTGGCTGAGGGGCAGAGATTCAATGTAATTGATTCATAATGAATCTATGAATTTAATATGACCATTGGAAGTCCTCTAATTCCAGAAAAAGGAAATGATTGGTCTTTATTAGAGATACGAAAGAGTATTTGAGTAACAAAGATTTCCAGTCTCTACACGTTGCAAGAAATATTGCGTAAAGAGGCATTTCGTGTTCCAAGGCTTGCTTACTCCTCAAGTTCACTGAAAATTAACTTACATGGCGTGGTTCAATTTTCTTCTTCCAGCCATACATATGTGCTGAGTCTATTCACAAAGATTACGTATATATACATACATATATATATTATGTATGTACATAATCCATAGTGTTATAGGATTAAAATGCATGAAGCAATGCATTCTTTTTGCAGGAGGGACTGTCTTATGGAGGAGGGGTTGAGCAGTTTGGGCCTCTACTCATTGGAATTTGAAAGAACGAGAAATGAGACATACACGATACTTAGAGGCCTTGACAGGATCGATGCAGAAAAGTTTCCCCTGAAAGAGAGGGTGGGACACAGGGCAAAATCTCAGGGAATGGGGTCACACGTATAAGATCGAGATGGGGATGAGTTTCTTCACTCAGGGATAGTGAATCAGCGGAATTCTTTACTACTGAGGGCTGTCTGGGATGGATTGTTAAATATATTCGAGGCAGAGATAAACAGATTTTTAATCAGTAGAGGAGTCAAGGGTTATGGGAAAAGACAGGAAGGTGAACAGTTAATCAGATCAGCCATGGACTCACTTAAATGGCACTGCAGACCTGGTGAGCTGAATGAGTCTATTTCCGTTCTTACGTTGTGTGGAGATATACAATTAGGATCTGTTTAATGAATTTATACATTTTTCAATAGGTTATAGTGGGATAATAAAAATGGCATTCATACAATTAAGATCAGAGATTTCATCATTTTAAAACTGAAGTGAAAATGTACAGAATTTCCTTTCCCTTCAAGACTTACCTCTTTCAATGTTTCAAAAACTGATTTAAGAACTGTAGCGCACCAGTGTAACTTCAAACAACTGTAAGAAACTGAGTAACACTGACTGAAAGCAGCTTTAAATTTGACAGACATGCTAAAATGATTGATACACTGGGGAGATTACCCGCAGACAAACCCAGGAATAATGGTTATGTTGCTGGCAGAGAAATGTGGAGAATGGACAATGGTAGGAAACTTAAATTCCAATTCTAAGATGGCATCTGGAGGTTGTAACTTAAAACGTTAACAACTAAATCTGAAATAAATGCTAATGTCAGTAATTCTGGGTGGAAATTTGTGCCCTCTGATAGTTTTGATGGCAGGAAGGTAGGCAGGTGGGATTCTTGGGAAGCAGTGGTAGTGTCCCTACCTTTGGTTCAAGTCCCACCTGCCCTGGAAGTGTGTCATAATACTTTCAAACAATTTAATTTTAAACAAAAGATGAATGGGACAGCTGGTCTTGATGCAAGCATTGATCACATCAAAGAAATATTCCCCTCCACCAAGTCAGTCCTACAATATCCACCTCAATAACAGCTGGGGAAATGGGGCAAAGTTAGGTGGGCTGTCCCACAAATTAGTCAAGGAATAACCTAACACAGTCATACTTTCAATTATATTTCAGCCAGAAGCCTAATTCCTCTCACACTCGCCGTGGCAACGTCTGTTGCATTGATGTTAGCACATTGGTCTACCACCAAGGAAGGAATTACCCTGTGTAGCTTCAACATTGAAACTTAAATTGGAGATGCCGGTGTTGGACTGGGGTATACAAAGTTAAAAATCACACAACATCAGGTTATACTCCAACAGGTTTATTTGGAAGTACTGATGAAGGAGTAGCGTTCCGAAAGCTAGTGCTCCCAAATAAACCTGTTTGACTATACCCTAAATCCTATGAATTCTCATGGGCAAGGAAACCCTTCATTTAGCTGGTGAATCATAGCTCATCCATTTTGAACACTATTTGGGCCCAAAATGTCCTCTGGTTGGTAAACTTCAATGTTAATAATTAAGAGTAGCTCAGTAGCAACACTACTGTCTTTTGCTGAAGACATACGAGATCAGAGAAATAGGAAAAGAATAGGCCTCTCAGCCTCAAATATTCCTAACCTCAATGCTGGCATAGCCAACAGCATGAGTTCAAAAGATAAGATGATTGCGTTTGCATATTCATTTACAATTGAAACTGTGTTGGAATATTCGTTTGCAATCATCTTCATCCAGAAATGCTCAACAGATGTTCATCAATACTAGCTTACAATCAATTCAAGTCACTCCATGTGATATCAAGAAACGACTGAGGGCACTGGATACAGCAAAAGCTGTAAGTTTGAAAATGTTCTGGTTGAAGACCTGTATTTCAAAACTGGACACACTCCTAAACAAGCTATTCCAGCGCAGTTACAACATTGGCACCGTCTGACAATGTGGAAAATTGTCCACACATGCCCTGTCCATAAAAAGCAGAGGAAATACCATCCCATCCAATCTCCTCTCAATCATCAGCAAAATGATGCTTGGTGTTGTCAGAAATATTACCAAGTTGCAATAACTCACCGATATTCTGATTGGATTTCACTAGGGCCACTTGCTGCAGATCACATAATTGCGTTGATGAAGACATTGATGAAAAGGTTGAATTTTACAGGTAGGCTGCAAGTCCTTGACATCAATATGATATTTGGCCAAGTGTGGTAAAGAGTTCTAGTATTGGGGAATGTTCTTGGGATCTGCTTTCCATTGACTGCATAAATACATTGAACTTGTGGTTGCTGGAGGCTAATCTTCCCAGTTCCAGGAGTTCCTCACAATAGCACCTTTGGCCCCTCAACAGTCATTGGGTGCTTCATTGGTGATCTTCTCTCCATCATGATTGGAGATGTTAGCTCTAGACTGCAATGTTCTTTTTGTGATTAATTCATAAATCATGCCCACATGCAGACAGAGTTGAACCATATTCAGACTTGAGCTGATTAGTGACACCTAACATTTGTGTCACACAAGTGGCAGGCAATGATCACCTCAAAACACGAGAGAATTTAACCGCCCACTAATGGTATTCAACAGCATTGCTATCGTGGAATCCACTGATCATAAATATTCTGAAAGTTATGATTGACTAGGAACTTAACTGGACCAGCTCTATAGATACTGTGGCCCAAACAGGCCAAAGGGTGGGAATTTTGCAGCAAGTAACTCACTCCCTGACACTACCATCTACAAAAGCCTAAGTCTGCTGTGTTCTCAAATATTTCCTACTCGTGTAGAAGAGTGCGGTTCAGACAGAACTCAAGAAGCTCAACACTATTCAGGATAACCTGGCTCCCATATTTAGAATTGGGTGTCCAGCATTTTGTTTTGTACTCCAACTTTATCATTCACACCATCCTACCAGTGCTAAACCATAAAGGAGTGTGAATCGTATTCAAGATGCAAGGTAGAACCCACCAAGACAGCTTTGACTGCTTCTTCCAAATCTATAACCTCTACCACCTAGAGTGGGAAGGACAGTGGATGCATGGGAATATTACTAAATCCTCTCCAAGTCACACAATATCCTGAATTGGAATCCTGTTGTCATTTCTTCATTGTTGCTCGATCAAAATCCTGAAACTTCTTATTTAACATTAGCATAGCTGTACCTCTAGTGATGACAGCTGTCGCAGAAGGTGTGTCACGATCACTTTCTTAAGCGTAGTAAAGGTCAGGTAAGAAATGTTGACCTTTGCAGTAACACCATCGTTTCAAGAATTAATTTTCACAATCTTCAATGACCACAGGGTGTTAGCTTTTATTGGTATAGGGATTGAGTTTCTGAACCATGAGATCATGCTCCAGTTGTTAAAAACTCTGGTGTGGCCACATTTGCAGTATTGCGTACAGTTCTGGTCACTGCATTATAGGAAGGATGTGGAAGCTTTAGAAAGGGTTCAGAGGAGATTTACATGATGTTGCCTGGCAGGGGGGCAAGGTGGGGGGGGGTGTGAGGGCAAGGTCTTACGAGGAAAGGCTAAGGGATTTGAGGCTGTTTTTGTTATAGCGAAGAAGGCGCCTTCATTGAGACTTACGATAGGGTGGACAGTAACAGCCTTTTTCCTTGGAAGGTGATGGCTAGCACAAAGGGACATAGCTTTAAATTGAGGGACAATAGATATAGGACAGATGTCAAAGGTAGTTTCTTTACTCAGAGAAGTAGGTGCATGGAACACACTGCCTGCACCAGTAGACTCGCCAACTTTAAGGGCATTTAAATGGTCATTGGACAAGAATCGAATAGTGTAGGTTAGATGGGCTTCCATAATTGGTCCCATAGGTCAGCACAACATTGAGGGCCGAAGGGCCTGTACTACACTGTAATGTTCTATATTCTATTCTATGTTCACCTGTTTACAAATCATTTTGATGAATTGAAAAATGTTCCAATTTTCGATGATACCAAACTGATTGTTCAGGCCTATGACTCACTTTTGCATCAGTTTGGAACAAGTTGCTGGTGTTGCAATTAGATTTGTCAAATTTCAATATTCCAATAATGTCAAATAACACTTACAATTCATTCAAGTTTAATAGAGCAAACAGTCACTTACCAGTTGTTACCCCATTCAATCATGGTCCCTGGCTAAAAAAAAAGGGGAAAAATAAATCATCGTTCACATTAGATTCACTGAACAACTGGTTGTTGCTAGAATAAAGTAAATCACTTTAATTATTTTAAGCAACTAATGTACTGAGTTCTAGTAATTAAAGTAAAATCTATTTGCTCCAAACTCATAAATTAGAAAGGTATCACTGAAACTTACAGCTAAGAAATAGCACATACATTCAGCTTGTCAAACTCCTAATAAATTCAGTTTTTTTTGATGGTTTGCTTTGTACATACAAGTGTATCAATGCTCAAAATACACAAGGTTGTTGGGCAAGTATCACAAGTTCTCCTTTTCGCAGTTTCAAAATGAAGTAATGGTTCGTTGTTAAAAAATACTTCCCCTTCACCCTCCTAAACCCTATCACTAAGATTTCTTGTTAAAATGCTGCAGCATTTCTGATTCACCTTTTGAAACCAGTGACATGAGAGAGTGATCAGGAGAAAGTGTTTCCAACGTGCTGATTTCTTCCAGTGGGAGAGACTGAGTGCAGAGTTACAGATTCTCAAACAAAAATGGGACCACAAAAAAGGTATGATTCGCCCCAAGTCAGTGTCGTAGTGAGGCAGGCGGAGACTAACATCCAGATGTGTGTGTTATTAGATACAGATTGAGATGGAGAAAGCAAATATTGCTTTAAAGGGAAGCAGCCAACTCAGCTCCATTACCCGACTGAAATCCCATCTCAAATTCAGTTTAGTGGTGCACCTCTAACAAAATACAACTGTATTTGTGGAAATGTCACGTAAATTGCACCACAATGTGTTCTATGAAGTAAAATTTCAGTCGAAGGATATTGTTTCATTTTCAGGTAGTTTATTATAACTGGTTAGTGACAGGACATTCAGGAAATTCCCAGGCACAGAATATGACAGTTCTCTGTAATAGTTCTCTGGAACAGCTATCCATTCCGTTTGCTTTAACTCCAGTGCTAATATTAACCAGATATGGAACAGTACATTCTCTCTTAGAGTGATCTACCTTTAAGTAATATGTCCTGAGTTCATAAATATTAGGTCCCAGTCTTGGTAATGGTTCATTCCAAAAACTGAATTCCAAGAGCAACTGGTTTTTACGAGACAACAACATCTTGCTCCTCTCTTTTCGATATTCCAAATATTCCTGAAATATATGGAAAACAATCATCCAAAGTCATAAAACTGGACACTAATAATCAGTGGGATTAAATGGGAATTATGTGAGAGACAATCTCAAAACTACCAATAAATTGATGAAAATAAAACAGTAGTCTTAGATAACAGCAACTTGTATTTATTTAAGTAACATTTCAACTTAACAAAACATCCCAAAGCAGACCAGTGAAGTGAAATGAGACATCAGGTGGTGCTAGTGGCTGGATGGCTGGTTTGCGATGCACAGTGATACCTACAGCATGGGTTCAATTCTGTCACCAGCTAAGGTTACCATGCCGATCCCACATGGTCAACCTCACTACTAACCAGAGATGTGGTGACCCTCGGGTTAAACCACTGCCAGCCATTTCTCTCTCTCTAATGTGAGAGTAGTCCTCTGGGATAACGGCGGGCAGGGATAATAGCCAAATTAGGCAAGCTGATTGGAGGACAGGGTATCTGCGGAGTTTTGAAGGAGGCAACAAGACAGCCGAGTTTTAAGAAAAGTATCGTGGTGTTAAGGCCAGAGTGGCTGGAGAGGAACAATGGAATAAATTATACACCAGTGCACTGACAGGTTTGTAAATGCAGGCAGGTGACTTCTACCACCTAACCAACCTATCTGACATTTCTTGGGGTGTGGGGAAGGTGCTGGGTGGCCCATCTGCTTTTAGACCCATTGAGGCCACTAGTAGTGCATTCGCTGCTATGTAAAGGCCTCATCTCACCACTGATAGGATATTTTAGTCACAATGGGAGGGGGAGGAGGCAAGGGAGGCCCCTGACAGGCAGGATGTCCAATTCTAGGCTCTCTGGACGCTTCAAAAGTGGGATGCTTGCACTCCCGGTAGTGGCCACTGCTCCCAGTTGGCACTGGTGTGACTACAGAGCTGTCGACCAATCCAAATGGGGTGAGCAATGCTCTAAGGCAGGACTTCCTTGTGAAAAAGCTGTGGAAGACCAGCCTTAAAACAATTAATGCTACATCCTGCAATAAATCACTGCACGACAGCCGTCAGGGTTTGAGGAGGGCTGGTGAGGTAAGGGGTGAGATGACGTTTCTATAGAATCCAGAATAATGTTTCAGATAATCATCAGGCCTTTGCTGGCACTTAAGCAGGATTCCAGAGGATGGGAAGGATAATGTCACGGACAAAAAACCTGAATGAGGGAATGGATTTGAGTGTTGGGGCAATCAAATGGAAGTTGTGAAGGACAAGTGCACATAAGGAGATCAAGATTTCCTGGGGTAGTATTGGAATGGTTCAGTCTAATACAGATGATTTTACAGATGAGAATTTTAGTGATGAATAAGAGCTGAGGAGAGGGTAGTGGCAGGATGGGGGTCAGGGGAGGAGTAAGTGTGGTGGTTGGTGAAGAGGAGATAGCAATCAACAAATCTTGGTGATTGAGATGTGGAGTTTGAAGTTCAGGTAAGAATGAAACAACCACCAATAATGAAGCCCAAGTGAGCAGTCAAAGAGAGCAATGAAACCAAAGACCTTCAGTGCCCTCCAATGTTTTGGTACTTAGCAATGGAAAGTTCATTCATGACTGAATATGCTACAAGCAGTTGGACAGAACACTGATGGAATTAAGGATAGTAATACAGAAATAGAGTTGAGTGTCAATATACAAATGGTGACTGACCCTATACGTAATGGATGTCATCACAAATGGGCAGCATGTATAGGAGGAATTGTGGCCAAAAGCGAAACATTGGACATGCCTGAGGAGAAGCCATTGTAGACCAGAAGCAGATGTGCCTTCTGCATTAGAGCAGGGCACTGGGAAGCAAGCTGAGAACAATCATGAAGATGAAATGACGGAGGGCAATGGAGTTCTCACTTGTATCAATTGATGCAGTGAGGTTCAGGAGGATAAAGCTGTCCTCAGCAGCAGTGATGTCTGGTTGTCTGAAATTTGTTTAAAAACGACAGTCATTTCTAACCTTTACATTATATAACCTTATATCTTACAGTCACAGAAGATACACAAAATGCAGGTCACGTTAGCATAAGTATATTTGTCTGAACCTAATCTTCTTCCAAATACCCAGATGCTCAATTATACACCACTGAGTAGAAAAATATAAGCACGTGTACAGACTAATGTTGGCTGTGTAAAATGAAACTAAATTTAACTGTCTGAGGCTGGATGACTTAGGGATTGGCTTTCATCTATTACCTTATTCTGTAATAGCTTCTCCATAGCATCTGTCAAAGCAGGATAACCACCAGAAAACCGCCACAAATGCACTGTGCAAAATAAAAATGACAAATTTGCCGTGTACACAAAAAAAGGTGTTACAGTATGAAAGAAAAAAATTGGTAAGACTCAGTAATAAATTATATGCCACGGGCATTTTGAGGACTTCCTTCACAACAATGAATTTTGCTGAGGTAGAGTAGCAGACTGCTCATGTCACTGTGTTAGTCATCCACAGGTCTGGACTACCCATGTGGAGAACTGAGTTCAAATCCCACCGTAGCAGCTAGGGAATTCTATTAATTAAATACAGTTGGAATAAAACAATTTATATTCATAAACGGGATCATAAAATGGCTAGAGTATCATAAAAACCTGGTTCACCATGCCTTTTGTGACAGCCCAGTGAAGGAACAGCCTGACACAGTCATACTCACCACATTTTACCTTAAACTAATGTCCCAGAATCCTGGCTCTCCTAATAAATACCCTGTTCATCTTAGCTCATCAGCAGGATAGATCCATTAGAGACGGTAGCAAGCTGTTATATAGCCTGGAGGGAATGACCTTGGGAGTCTTCTACATTGACTACTCCACCTGATGGTCTCTTATGATATTAGGTAAAGCTCTGTGTTGAAACTGCCTGTGAATTCTCAGCTATTTCCTTCCTCAGCTGATGAATCAGTACTCACCTATGTTGAACGCCACTTCAAAGAAGTCATGAGGGTGGCAAGGGCAGTGAATGTGTTCTGTGTGGGGACTTCACATCCATCACCAATTGGGACTCAGTAGCACAACTGCTGACTGTGCCCTGAAGGCCATATTTACAGACAGACCCAATGGCAGTTGGAGAGACAACCAATACAAGGGGAAAATCTACTCAACTTTGTCCTCAGGAACCTCCCTTTTGCTGCTGCACACCTCATGTCAGCACTGGAGGTAGTAGTCAGTGCAAATATGTACAAGGAACAAGAGTAGGCCTCCAGGTCCTGCTCCACTATTCCAATAGATCATGGTTGGTCTGATGTTAACCTCAACTCTACATTCCTATTTATTCCATATAATCTTTCATCTCTTGGCAATCAAGAATCAATCCATATCTGCCTTAAAAATATTTAATATTTTCAGGAAGGAAATTCCAAAGATTCATACCTTCTGAGAGAATCTTTTGCATCAGCTGTTTTAAATGATTCTCCCAAAACGGGAAAAATCCTTTTGACCTTCACTCATCAAGTCCCCTCAGGGTTTTATATATTTCAATTAAGTAACCTCCGACACTTCTAAACTCCAGAGGATACAAGCCCAGCCTGTCTGCTTTATGAGGAAAGGCTAACCTGTTCATTCCAGGTATAACCTAGTAAGCACAGACCTCAGAGACTTCACACTGAGGACACATTCCATCGTGTTGTGTGACTTTTGTGCTAAATGGAATATATTCAAAACAGAGCTGGCTGTTCAAAATTGGGCATGTTTTAGATACTACAGGTCAAAACCAACAGTAAGCCACATCGCTACAGAAAGCTGTGGAGGCCAGGTCATTGTGTATGTGTAAGACTGAGACAGATAGGTTCTTGAGTATCATGGGGATCAGGGTGGGAGAATGGGGTTGAGAAACCTATTAGCCATGATTGAATGGCGGAGCACATATGATGGGCTAAATGGCTAATTTCTGCTCTTATGTCTTATGGTCTTAGAACTGAACTCAAACAGAAATTGTAACCTCATAACTTCGCATTTCCATCAGCAGACCAACCCTGGTTCAATGAGTCCAAGAGACAGTATCCATTATTGCAGGAGCTCCTCACACAATGCTATAGATTCAACTATTTTCAGCCATTTTAACAATGACTTTCTCTCCATCATAATGTCATAAGTGAGTGGTACTTGCCAATGATTGAGTAATGTTCAATACCAATTACATCTCTTGAGATAATGGAGCATGCTGCATTGGCACAAAGCTAGACATAGACAAAACCTAAACTTGGGCTGACAGTGGCAAATCACGTTCACATCCACAGAGTGCCAGATAGTAATCTTCACCAACAATATAAATATCTCCTCTTCATGTTCAACAGTATTAGCATCAGTTAATTCCATTTAGATAGAGCTTGTCAGAAGGCCTATGGTGTATTAGCGTTCATTAGCAGAGGGATTGAATTCAAGAGTCGTGAAGTGATGTTGCAACTGTACAGGACTTTGGTTAGGCCACATTTGGAGTACTGTGTGCAGTTCTGGTCGCCTCACTTTAGGAAAGATGTGGAAGCTTTGGAGAGGGTTTGGATAGGTACATGGATGGGTGCTTAAGCTAGGACAAATGTTTGGCACAACATCGTGGGCCGAAGGGCCTGTTCTGTGCTGTATTGTTCTATGTTCTATCGACAGCCTGGGAGTCACCATTAACGGAAAAGTTAACTGGACAAGCCATATCAATATTGTTGCAAAGTGTGGTGCTGGAAAAGCACAGTAGGTCAGGCACATGTGAGCAATAGGAGAATCAATGTTTTGGGCAGAAGCCCTTCACCAGGTATGTGGAGTGGAGATAAATAGGAGGATGGGGAGGGGGCTGGGAGAAAGGTAGCTGGGCAGGCAATAGGTAGGTGGAATTGGGGGGGTGATTGTGATAGGTCAGTGGGGAGGGTAGAGTGGATAGGTGGGAAGGAAGATGGACAGGTAGGACAGGTCAAGAGGGCAGTGCCGAGTTGAATCTGGGATGAGGTGGGGGAGGGGAGATGAGGAAACTGGTGAAATTGATGTTGATGCCGTGTAGTTGGAGGATCCCAAGGTGGAAGATGAGGCGTTCTTCCTTCAGGCGTGGGGTGGCTAGGCGGTCCAGGACTTACATGTCCTTGGTGAAGTGGGAGGGGGAGTTGAAGTGGTTGGCCACAGGACGGCGGGGTTGTCTGGTGCGTGTGTCCCAGAGATGTTCCCTGAAACACTCCGCGAGTTCATAGAAGAATCATAGAATCCCTCCAGTGTGGATACAGGCCCTTTGGCTCAACAAGTCCACACCGACCCTCTGAAGAGTAACCCACCCAGACCCATTCCCCTACCCTATATGTACCCCTGACTAATGCACCTAACCTATACATTCCTGAACACTATGATCAATTTAGCTTGGCTAATTCACCTAACCAGCACATCTTTGGATTGTGGGAGGACACTGGAGCACCTGGAGGAAACCCACACAGACACAGGGAGAATTGACCACACAGACAGACAGTCTCCAAAATTGAACCCGGATCCCTGGCGCTGTGAGGCAACAAAGTCACCTAACCAGCACATCTTTGGATTGTGGGAGGACACTGGAGCACCTGGAGGAAACCCACACAGACAGAGGGAGAATTGACCACACAGACAGTCTCCAAAATTGAACCCGGATCCCTGGCGCTGTGAGGCAACAAAGCTAACCACTGAGCCACCATGTCGCCTAGTTGGCATCCTGTTCCTCAATGTACAGGAGACTACATCCAGAGCAACGGACACAGTAGATGAAGTGTTTGGATGTGCAGGGACTTTCCCTCCATCCTCCTATTTATCTCTCAGCCCCCTTCCTCCCGCCCCACATTCCTGATGAAGGGCTTATGCCCAAAACGTTGACTCTCCTGCTCCTTGGATGCTGCCTGACCCACACCACACTTTCCAACTCTGACTGTCCGGCATCTGCAGTCTTCATTTTCTCCATAATCAATACTGTGGCTACAAGAGAAGCTCAAAGCCTGGGAATTCTGCAATGAGTAACTCAACTTCTGACTCTTCAAAGTCTGACCATTATATACAAGGCATAAAAATCAGACAAGTAATGGAAGGCTCGCCACTTGCCTGGATGAGTGCAGCTCAAGAAGCACCCAAGAAGCTTGACACCATCTGGGACAAAGCAGCCCACTTGATCGGTACCATATCCACCACCTTAAACTTCACTCTCTTCACCAACTGTCCACATCCACAAGATGCACTGCAGCTACTCACCAAAGCTTCTTCAACTGTGCCTTCCAAACCAAAGATTACCACCATAAAGAGACTTGGCAACACCACTGCCTGCAAGCCACTCACCACCCTGACTTGGAAATAGACCACTGTTCCTTAAGCATCCATGATCTTGAGCTCCCTCCCTAACAGCACCATGGGACTGCAGCATTTCAAGCTGCTCATCAGCAATTTCTCAAAGGCAGTTCGGAATTGACAAAAAAAGCCTGACAGGTATAAAAATACAATGTTAAAGGCAAAAAATATTGATGTAAAAATAGGATCAGAAAATGCTGGAAATACTCGGTTGGTCAGTTGATCCATACAGAAAGGTAAATAGCATCAACAGAAAGAAGTTTGGCACACAGGTGTTGGAAACATAGGAGGCTCCTGAGCAGGAATCCTTAGCTGTGAGACCACGGCACTACCCGGGCACCTCAGGGGCTGCAAGGTTGCCTCCAGTGAGAGGCTGCTGTTAGCCTACACATGATTAATTCCAATGCCAGGGTAGATAGCAAGAGGTGATTTAGGATGGGGGGGAACCCGTCTGCTGGATTGCTGTATTTTTTAATGCAGTGCTCTCTTCACAGCATATAGCCGCTAGCTCAGATTACCCTTGGGCCTGCTGCATTGGAACCGTGGGCCTCCCAGTTGGCAGAATGGTGGTGACATCGCAAAACCTCCCCTAACTGCAGTCTTAACTTTGCAGGCTGGCTTGCTGTCTCGGAGCAAGCAGCCAACCCTTTTCCCAATGGCAACATTCCGGATGTCTGATTGTGACTCCTCTTTATTTTTCTGCCCCCATTATTTGCTGACAGGGCAGGGAAATTTCAGCTCAATGTTTCAGTTCTTTGAGCCTTGGATTAACACTACTTCGCTCTGTCTGACCTGCAGAGTACTTCCAGCATTTTAAGTTTCTAATTCATACAATGCAATCTTCAGACGTTTTTCATGCCAGTTCAATTTCAATTAGAGTTGGCAACTGGTAGTTTATTATCTGATGATACGTCATTTATCCTTTCACAGTATATGTACATCACTAACATTTATTGCCCTTCCCTATGAAACTCAAGAAGGTGGCGGTGAGTTGCCATGTAGTGTCCGTACCCAACGGTGCTGTTCAGAAGGGACTCACTAAAAGCACATGCACGTTAATGACCCATTCGAGGGTGACAGCTCAGAGGCTTCTAGAGTTTTAAAAGGCCCATTTAGTCTAAAGGTAAAAAGAAAGCAGGAAAAGAGGAAAGTTTTGGGGAACAATGAGCAAAAGTTTCAACGAGGTAAAGAAATGTAAAAAAAATGCTGTGACAGAGAAGGAAGGTTGTTGCTTCGAGCAGATGGAAACATTGATTCCGCACCAACACATCTTTAATGTCAGCGGAAATGGAAATTGGACAGTTGCTGTAACTGGCAGCGAATTCACAAAGGCAGGGTCCGGCTTGAGTGGATTTACCACAGTGAGGCCAAGAATGATGACAATCGAAGAAAGACAATAGTTGGAGCTATTAAAGGTCAGAGGGAAAAATGAAGAAATATTAAACAGGGAACAATTTGATTCAAGGCTAAATGACAGACTTACCTGCTTGATCTTGTTCACCGTACAAGGTATTCCAACTCCCTACGATCTCACATGGGTAGTCAGGATCATTGTGGAGTTTTTGCAATATTTGTTCCCTGTGGTCATTAACAAAGATTTTTTTTTCATCAAAAGACAAACAATCTAGATTTAGACACATCAAATGGATCCTTAAGTGGAACTAAATATCAATAGTGACAACCTACCACTTTAATATTTTATACAAATGAAGAGGTCAGTTCCAAACAGCATGCAGCCCCATACTCTTGTTTCAATATGGGTAGGGCTCCAGTTTAACCATCAATTAGTTTGTGATTGTAGAAGTAGAGCAGGGCTTCCCAAAGTGGAGGTCAGAACCCCAAGTGGGATTGCAGGCTATCTATTCGGGTTACAACAGCTACAGTGGAGCCTGGAACAAGTTAGAGCAACTGTATCGCCGTTGAAACTGGCTCCAACTCCCACAGTCCTCACTGAGAGGTTGTGACAATTTTCAAATGTCACAGTGGGGAAAAAATGTTTGGAAGGCACTAAAACAGGAAAAGCACCAAATATTGCCACTAATATTTGAACAGAAAATGAAACATTGTGAATGCTAGCAAGCTTGTAGTGCAAAGATTTATTCATAAATAATTTTCTAGGGTGTTAAGCTTTAGATGCTCCATAGCAAAAAGTTCAGAGCACATTACTGTGAAGAAATCATGCTACATTTTTTTGAGTGAAATAATGGATTACGTTACTGAAGTGTGGTAAGGCAGATGGTAAATTTTCTTTGACACAAACAAGCATATCCTGAAACACAAGAAGCTGACATCAAAGTAACTTATACAAATTAAAACTGACAAGCCTCCATCCAGATTATAATGCCTTTCTTTACTGAATCATGTTGACAAAGCAGAAAAAAAACCCTTGACTGTTTTGAAATTGATCATGCTGAACGCACAGTGAGTTTCTACAGAACCTCAATATTCTTTTCTCTGCTAGTTGCTCCAAAGAAGCCACAGTAACTTATCGCCGTATGAACCTGCTGGAATGAGTCCAGTAAAAAAGATGAGACAAAATGCCCACATCCCAAGCACATGGAGGAAAGGCAAAGGTTACTGGGAAGTGCTGGGACAATAGCCTAGTGACCCAATGGTTGCGTAATTTCCAGCAAAACAAGTTCTGAAAATTAATCATTTGTGGGCTATCTTCCAAAGTGTGGTAAAGTTCCAACTGCTTTTACCATGTTTATTTTTTACCTGCCACAACATGTTCCCCAAGTTTCACAACGTGTGAGTGATTTGTGAAGACCCCTAGAGCAGTTTCAAAAGCTATAAAACAGCTGTTCAAAAAGTACAGGGGGCAAAAGAAAACTGCCCACACGTTATGCTAGATCTTTGCTCCATCTTGTGGGTGGCATGGTGGCACAGTGGTTAGCACTGCTGCCTCACAGCGCCAGAGACCCGGGTTCAATTCCCGCCTCAGGCGACTGACTGTGTGGAGTTTGCACATTCTCCCCGTGTCTGCTCCGGTTTCCTCCGGTGCTCCGGTTTCCTCCCACAGTCCAAAGATGTGCAGGGCCAGGTGAATTGGCCATGCTAAATTGCCCGTAGTGTTAGGTAAGGGGTAAATGTAGGGATATGGGTGGGTTGCGCTTTGGCGGGTCGGTGTGGACTTGTTGGGCCGAAGGGCCTGTTTCCACACTGTAATGTAATCTAATAAAAAAAAAAGTCCTCAGAGGTCTCTACTGCCTATGGTTGTAGAATCAATATCAGAACAAAGACTTCACTGGTTCAAGAAAGACAACTAGAGATGAGCATGAAATATTACTTTGTCGTCATGATTCACACTTGAAGATCAACTATTAGAGTATTTGGAGTGGGAGCACACAAGGGATAACTGAACACATGTTAATGGGAGAAGAGGTATGGTGGAGATATGTTAGTGGGGTATAAAATATTTTTAATATTTTCATAATTGGAACACAATTAGTAGTTACATGTAAACATTCCTATAATGGGAGTCTAAAATACAAGATACTACACTTCAAACAACATGTAGAACTGACCATATGCATACGTGACAAGTTGATAGTAAACTATATCTAGATTAGAGTGGTGCTGGAAAAGCACAGTAGGTCAGGCAGCATCCGAGGAGCAGGAAAATCTTTTGCCCGAAACATCGATTTTCCTGCTCCTCGGATGCTGCTTGACTTGCTGTGCTTTTCCAGCACCACTCTAATCTGGACTCTGGTTTCCAGCATCTGCAATCCTTGTTTTTACCTAGTAAACTATATCTAGCTGATCAAAGACCTTATTTATCTTTCTAATTTATGAATATTACAATGAATAGTGTTACAGAAATTGAAATAAAAAGATGTACTTCCTATTTCTGTTAAGTGCTGTGTCTTTATTGGGTCCTTATAGTTGGATAACTGTTGTAATTTTGTTTATAAGCTTTTCCCCATTTATAGGATGTTGCCGGGACTCGAGGGTTTGAGCTATAGGGAAAAGCCGAATAGGCTGGAAAAATTTTCCCTGGAGCATCGGAGGCTGAGGGGTGACCTAATACAGGTTTATAAAATCATGATGGGCATGGATAGGATGAACAGCCAAGGTCTATTTCCTGGATGGGGGAATTCAAAACTAGAGGACCTTGGTTGAAAGTGAGAGGGGAAAGATTTAAAAGGGACCCAAGGGATAACTTTTTCATGCAAAAGATGGTGCGTGCTGCCAGAGGAAGTAGTCAATGCAGGTACAATTACAACATTTAAATCTGGATGAGGATATGAATAGGAAACGTTTAGAGAGATATGGGCCAAAGTCAGATTGGGATGTCTAGTCAGCATGGATGAGTTGGACCAAAGCGTCTGTCTCTGTGCTGTATGACTCTCCGACTATAAATCAGATTTGAGTAATTTGACAATCTATTACGTTAATAAATCCAACTTCTCTACATGACAATGAACTGGATTTGTGTTTCTGCGAGTAGAATAAGGTAAATGAATTTACATGTGAACAATTGGAGCTGGTTAATAGCAGTTTATAATCTGATCATAACAAGCTCCATAAAGCATCTTTCATTTAACTATTTCTGAGGTATTTTATAAAATCCAGAGATGTCGGAAGTATTTCTGGCCGAAAAAAATGGACTTTACATTTAAAAATTCCAATCTGATTAAAATAAGAAAATCAGCAACCCTGGGGAATGTGGTGGTACGGAAGAATTCATCTTGGTAACACACAAAATGTTGCATCGTACTTGCTTTAGAGACAGTGACCACTGTATAAATACAATCATGTTAAGATGTAAAGAACTTACGATAAGTTGTTGTACGCGTCCAGACAGTCTGGCTTCACATTATGAACTAAGACAAAAATTTGAAAAAATACATTCAGCTTGAGTTGAACAATCAGTTGATTTTTAATACAGTGATAAAGTTTAGTCTGAGTGGTTTGCACTTACACTGCATTTTATACAAGCTGCTGGTCTCCTTTTTGGAAAGAAGATTGGAGTGAGCATCTTTTCTCTGATTAACTTTGTGGACAAATAATGATCTAAACCATCCTTTGTCCTGTTCCTCTCCTTTGCTATTTGCTCTGAAAGAAAACAGACAGAGGTTCATGTGTGTTTATATGGAAACAGAGAAGAGTAATTAATAGTTACTTTTGCCCTGCACTGAAGTGGAAAATACTTCAGACAAAAAGCATGCTGCTCCAAACACTACAAAGTTAAAAATCACACAACACCAGGTTATAGTCCAACAGGTTTAATTGGAAGCACACTAGCTTTCGGATGATGAAGGAGCGTCACTCCGAAAGCTAGTGTGCTTCCAATTAAACCTGTTGGACTATAACCTGGTGTTGTGTGATTTTTAACTTTGTACACCCCAGTCCAACACCGGCATCTCCGAACCAAACACTACAGGGTGACAGAATCATTTCTAGACTTCAGCTGTAGAACGAGAGGTCTGCATTTTCCCCCAAATTGGCATTATCTTTAAACCCCAGCTGCACATCATTTCAACTGTTTTACAGCTTGGTGTGAGTTAGCCAGTGCGGTGTCCATGGTCTGAAGGAACATGTCACAATGCCTCAAGTAGGTTAATGATCTGTGCTCCGCAAGGGTAACATAAACACCTTCTCTCTGCTACTCAAACTCTGCCATTGCTTCCACTTCCCATCAAGTCTCATGATCTACCAATCTAACTACTGCACTCAGCTCCTTCCCTCGATGGTTCCCCTCTGTCTCCATGGTTCTGTCTCCTAACCCTTCCTGCCCTCTGCACTTTTAACTTACTCACTTATGACACCTCAATACATGTTGTGACTGAGACTGTGAGCATCCAAATGAGTTCAGAGTGATCACAAAGAAAGCAAGCCAGCAGCCCTGAGGTACACCCTGTTATGGTGCATGTCAGGGATGGGGGGGGTACCTGTGCCTGAACTACAATATAATTGAGTCCCAAATGTGCTGTGATTATGAGATGGAGCTAATCTTTTGCCAATGGTAACCTCCATGGACAGAGGGCGTGGGTGGTTGCAATCATGGAGTGTGCCCTGAGGTGTTGGGGAATACTGACCAAAGTGGTCACCTGGAGGTGGCACTAGTGAGCGGCAGCCACCTGGTACTAACTCAGGCTTTTATGTTGGGAATTGTCACTGTCTAGTTTCTCTCCACTATTTGGGAAAATAGCAAACCGCATATGAATGAGGTGAGAATTTGTTTTATTCATTCAGAGGATGTGGGCTTTGATGGCCAGGGCAGCATTAATTGTCCATCCCTAGTTGCTCTTGAGAAGGTGGTAGTGAGCTGATTTCTTGAACCGCTGATATCCATTAGGTGTAGGAACACCCAGAATACCATAGGGGGTTCTGGGTTCTTAAACCCTGTGACGCTGAAAGACTGGCAATATATTTCCAAGTCAGGATGGTGAGGGGCTTGGAGGGAAACTTGCTGGTGGTGATGTTCCCATAAATCTGTCTACTTTGTGACTGTGGGTTTGGAAGGTACTGTCTGGGGAGTTTTGGTGAATTTCTGCAGTGCATCTTGTAGATGGTACACGCTACTGCGACTGAATATCAGTAGTGGAGGGAGTGATTTTATTTGTAGACATGGTGCCAATTAAGCTAATATGCTTTGTCTTGGGTGGTGCCAAGCTTCAAATGTTGTTGGAGCTGCATTCATCTGGACAAGTGGGGAATATTCCATCACACGTCTGACTTGTGCTTTGTATATGGCGGACAGGCTTTAGGGAGTCAGGAGGGGAGTTATTTGCTGCAGAATTCTTAGCCTCTGACCTGCTCTTGTAGCCACAGTATACGAATGATTGTTCAGTTCAGTTTCTGGTCAAGGGTAAGCCCCAGATGTTGATACTGGAGGATTCAGTGATGGTAATGCCATTGAATGTCAAGGGATGGCGGTTAGATTCTCTCTTATTGGAGAAAGTCATTGCCTGACATGAGTGTGGCATGAATGTTCCTTGCCACTTGTCAGCCCAAACTTGGATATTATCCATGCCTTGCTGAACTGCTGAGGATACATGCATTTTGCTGAAGATTGTGAAATCATTAGCAAACATCCACACTTCTGACCTTACAATGGAGGGAAAATCATTGATGACACAGCTGAAGATGGTTGGGCCCAGGACATTACCCATTCTGCAGAGATATCCTGCTGCTGAGATGACTGGCCTCAAACAACCACTCTGATCTTCCTTTGTATCTGGTATGGACTCCCAACCAGCAGAAAGATTTGCCCGATTCTGGTTTTACGAGAACTCCTGCTGCCACACTCATTCAAATACCAACAGCAGTCACTCTCATCTCTGGAGTTAAGCTCTACTGTCCATGCCTCAACCAAAGTTGTAATGATGTCAGCAGCTCAGTGGTCCTGGTGGAACTCAAACCGGGTATTACTGAGCAGATTCTGTTTTTATTCATTTGTAGGACGTGAGCATTGCTGGCTAGGCTGTAGTCATCCTGAGAAGGTGGTGGTGAGCTGCCTTCTTGAACCGCTGCAGTCCATGTAATGTAGGTAGACCTGCATTACCATTAGGGAGGGATTTCCAGGATTCTGACCCAGCGACAGTAAAGGAACAGTGATATATTTCCAAGTCAGGATGGTGAGTGGCTTGGAGGGGAACTTGAAGGTGGTGGAGTTCCCATGTATCTGCTGTCCTTGTCCTTCTAGATAGAAGTGATTGGACATGTAAAAAGGTGCTGTTCAAGTATTTTTGCTGAATTTCTGCAGTCCATCTTGTAGATTGTGCACACTGTTGCTACTGAGCGTTGGTGGTGGAAGGAGTGGTTGTTTGTGGCGGTGATGCCAATTAAGCTGCTTTGTCCTGGGTGGTGTTGAGCTTCTTGAGTATTGTTGGAGCTGCACCCATCCAGGCAAGTGGAAAGTATTCCATCACACTCCTGACTTGTGCCTTATAGGTGATGGATTAGCTTTGGGGAGTCAGGAGGTGAGTTACTTGCCGCAGTATTCCTAGCCTCTGACCTGCTCCTGTAGTCATTGTATTTATGTGGCAATTCCAGTTGAGTTTCTGGTCAATGTTAACTCCAAGGATGTTGATAATGGGGGATTCTGTGATGCTAATGTCAAGGAATGGTGGTTAGATTGTCTTTTATTGGAGATGATTATTGCCTGGCATTTGTGTGTGGCATGAAGGTTGCTTGCCACTTGTCAGCACAAGTTTGAACATCATCAAGATCTTCTTGAACTTGGACTGCTTCAGTATCTGAGGAGTCACAATCATTGCCAAATATCCACACTTCTGCACTTATGATGGTTGTAAGGTCATTGAAGAAGCAGCTGAAGATGGCTGGCCTTAGGTCACTACCCTGAAGAACTCCTGTAGAGACACCTTGGAGCTGAGGTGACTGACCTTCAACAACCATGACCATCTTCCAAGGCGTTGTTTGATAGCACTGTTGATGACACCTTCTAACACTTTACTGATGATGGAGTAAAGACTGATGGGACGGTGATTGGCTGGGGTGGACTGGTCTCGCTTTTTCTGTACAGGGCATACCTGTGATAATTTTTCACATTGTCAGATGGATTCCTGTGTTGTAGCTGTACTGAAGTAGCTGGTGCAGCAAGTTCGCGAGCACATGTCATCAATTCTATCACCGAAATGTTGCCAGGGCCCATTGCCTTTGCAGTATTGAGTGCCTCCAGCCATTTCTTGATACCACGTGGAGTGAATCGAATCGTCTGAAAACTAGTAATGCTGGGGACCACTGGAGGTCCAGAAATGGATCATCCACTTGGCACTGCGTCAGCCTTATCTTTGACACTGATGTGCTGGGCTCCTCCATGAATGAGGATGGGGAAGTTAAAGTGAGTTGTTTAATTCCACCACCATTTGGGACTGGTTGTGGTGTCATAGCAGAACTTCAATCTGGCCCATTGGCTTTGGATTCACTTAGAATATGTAATAATGAGATGTGAATGCAGGCACATAGGCCTCCCACCAATCACCTAAGAGATTCTCTTCCGGCCATTAAAATCTTGGATGAAAGTCGAACTTGTTTTCACAATATCAGGAAGCTCAAATGTTTCATGTGATCCTAATTGGTTCACCACTGCATATGTTGTTCAGGGCCCCAAAACATTCCATGCATACAGACAGGAGAAAGTGAGAACTGCAGATGCTGGAGATCAGCGTCGAGAGTGTGGTGCTGGAAAAGCACAGCAGGTCAGGCAGTATCTGAGCAGGAGAGTCAACATTTTGAGCATAAACCCTTATGTCCGAAATGTCGATTTTCCTGCTACTCAGATGCTGCCTGACCTGCTGTGCTATTCCAGCACCACAATCATGCATACAGACAGCAAGTATAAGATCAGATTCAATCTCCTCCCCACCTTGCCCACATTTACATGTGGGGGCCAGGAATAGGATAGGAAGGTCAGTGCAGCAATGTTCACATAGTATTTATTCAATTGCTTGTGCAACATTAATTTGGTTGCATTAAATAAGAAAAAATTGTGTTCTCTTAAAAATTTGCCACATTTTCCTGGACAATATTAAAGATGCACTGAAGTCTGTTTCGTTCTTTTCAGAAATGTCTACAATACCAGGATTGTGATCTGAGCAAATACTTGGAAAGATGAGAACAAATAGGTCGCAAGGAGGTTAGTTGTCCGGTTTGAATAAGATAGTGCAGGTAAACGGATCAAAGGTTGATTGTATCCTTGGTTTGACATATTTGCCCTCAGTGATCCAAAGGTATTCTCATTGTATCTATTCTCTGTACAAAACACAACTATTTAATTAAGTTGCAAATATGTTGGAATAGTTCACAATACAACACAAAGCTTCCACACATTTACCTCAATTGAGATTTTATAAAAATCTATTTCAGTAAATGCAAACTACATAATTTTTTTGTGGAACTTAGGCTTACCTACAGTTGAATTCATACCTTAAATTACCAATCTCACATTAATCTCTACCAAATGTTACACACATTTAGAGGACTCATTATCCTGTAGACTGATTTCAATCTGACAGTATCCAAGAACAAATAACATGTCTGCTCTGAAATACATTCAGTGCTCTGTTCTTCTGGAGAGTTAATTTAATGTTGGGATATTAAGATAAAAGCATTTGCTCTACCCGAACATTATAAAGGGTTATTTTAGTAACAGTGTGCTATCTTTTTGGCAAAAATTAATGGTCCCTGTCTCTGGGCTACATTTACAAGGTTTAAAAGCATGTGATTTTAAGATATCTCCCTCAAAACTACTTACAGCAAATACACGTTCAGAAACTGCCTTCTTTTCATGCAGCTTTATTTGGTGAATATCAGAAAAAAAAGCTAATAATTGATTACTACCAGAAACGAGTTTGAAGTTACGCAAAGTACAGAAACAATTATGTTATGTCAATAGGCCTCAGAATCATTCAATCAGTGTAGCTTCATCTGAGGCTCTTTACAGAAACCAACCAGCTATTCAATCAGAATCATGGGTGTGTAGGGGGTAGTAGTGGCTTCATGTTTTTGTTAGATGCAAAACAGAATGTTAAACAAAGCTGGCACATGATGCAAGCTGGGCAATGAGTCATTAAAATATGAAATTATGTAACAGAGGAAGAAGAATATTAAAAATGTGCTGCAAACATTGTATAATTGCTGAAGCTCTTCAGCAACTGAGACTTGTTCCCTTGTCAATGCTGGAATAAAATCTTTGCTTACTCTACCCCTATAGATTCAAGAGTGGTCTTTCCAACTCAACAACTGATCCAATTTTAACACCATTTTCCTGCTTGCACCAATAGCTTTGGCTGCCCTGTGAATATTCTCTGAACTGCTTCCAATGCAGGTACCTATCTTCATAAATAACATCAGAACTGCATGCAGGATTTCAGGTGTGATCTCACCAATAGCCTGTACAGTAAATGCAAGAGTTCACAACATTTACACTAATAGCCCTTTGCAATAAAAGCTAACACTCTATTCTCCTTCTTAATCAATTGCTGTGCCTGCAGGCTGAATTACTGTTATTCATGTACAAGCGCACTCTCATCCCCCTGAACACAGCATTCTGCAGTCGAAAAGCGTGGTGCTGGAAAAGCACAGCCGGTCAGGCAGCATCTGAGGAGCAGGAGAATCGACGTTTCGAGCATAAGCTCTTCTTCAGGAATGAGGAGGTGGCCCGAGGGGGCTCAGAGAAAAATGGGAGGGGGCTGGGGCTGGGAGGAAGGTAGCTGGGAATGCGATAGGTAGATGGAGGTGAGGGGTGATGGTAATCGGTTAGAAAGGAGGGTGGACAGGATAGGTGGGAAAGAAGATGGACAGGTGGGACAGTTCAAGAGGGTGGTGCTGAATTGGAAGGTTGGATCTGAGATAAGGTGGGGGGGGGAGTGGAAATGAAAAAAAAACTGGTGAAATCTACATTGATCCCATGTAGTTAGAGGGTCCCAAGGTGGAAGATGAGGCATTCTTCCTTCAGGCGTCAGGTGGCTAGAGTTTGGTGGTGGAGGAGGCCCAGAACTTGCATGTCTTTGGTGGAGTGGGAGGGGGAGCTAAAGTATTCAGTCACAGGATGGTGGGGTTGTTTAGTGCACATGTCCCAGAGATATTCTCTGAAATGTTCCGCAAGTTGGCGTCCTGCCTCCCCAATGTAGAGGAGACCACTCTGACAGCAATGGACACAGCAGATGACATGTCTGGAAGTACAGGTAAATCTCTGATGGATGTGGAAGGATCCTTTGGGGCTTTGGACAGAGGTGAGGGCGGAGGCGTGGGTTCAGGTTTTGCACTTCTTGTAGTAGCAAGGGAAGGTGCTGGGAGTGGAGGGTGGGTTGGTGGTGACCGTGTACCTAAAAAGGGAGTCATAGAGGGAATGCAGATAGGGATGCGGAGGGAAATGTATCCCCGGTGGTGGAGTCTGTTTGTAAGTGGCGGAAATGGCAAAGGATGATGCATTGTACCAAGAGGTTGGTGGGGTGGAAGGTGAGGACTGAGGGGTTCTGCCCTTGTTGCGATTGAAGGGCTGGGGTTCAAGGGCGGAGGTGTGGGAAGTGGAGGAAATACCCTGGAGAGCATCGTCGACCAGGTGGGAGGGGAAATGGCGGTCCTTGAGGAAAGAGGCCATCTGGGACGTTCTGTGGTGGAATTGGTCCTTCCGGGAGCAGATGCAGTGGAGATAGAGGAATTGAGAGTAAGGGATAGTGTTTTTATAAGAGGCAGGATGGGAGGAGGTGTTACAGGAGGCAGGTGGGAGGTGGTGTTACAACATTCTGCAATCTCACTACATTTAAATAATATTCTATATTATATTGTTTCTGCCAAAATAGACAACCTCACATTTATCCACATAATACTCTGCCTGTTCACATCCTCACTCAACCTTTTCATGTATTTTTCAGAATTTGGTTTCCTTCCTATCTCAGTCTCATCAAATCACTTTGTTCCGTCAACTAATAACTAATACAGCTTGTAAATAGTTGAAATCCAGCACTGATTTCTGTGGCATCCCACTAGTTTTTTTAAAAAATTAAACAATACACATTTACAAAATGATTAACATTAACAGCTGTATACAGAAACAGCAATTTTACAAGGGAGGGGAGTGGCAAAGGCAGGCCCCAAATCCAACTGTTCAACCAGATTTCAGGCAAATGAGGACAAACCCCAAATCCCACCCCACTAGTTTTAATTTACCATTATGCAAATTACCCATTCATCCCAATTCTGTTTGCTGTTTGCTAAACAAGTCTATGTTGATACTAATCAATTACTCCCAATCCCAGAATTCTTATTTTGTGAAGAAACCCTTTATGTGGCACCCTACTCAATGTTTCTTGGAAACACTATATCTACTGGAATCCTATATCTATCTACCTATCTACCCATCTACCCATGACAGCCTCAAAGAGCTCTCATAAATTTGGCAAACACAAGTTCCTTTTCATAACACCATGTTGCCCCTACTTGACTGGAGGCTCAGTGGTTAGCAATGCTGCCTCACAGCGCCAGGGACCTGTGTTCGATTCTAGCCTCAGGCGAGTTTGCACATTCTGCCTGTGTCTGAGTGGGTTTCCTCTGGGTGCTCCAGTTTCCACCCATAGTCCAAAGATGGCACGTTAGGCGAACTGACCAAGCTAAATTGCCCAGAGTGTTGAGGGATGTATAGGTTAGGTGCATTAGTCAGGGGAAATGTAGAGCAATTGGGTCAGGTAATGGGTCCATGTGGGGTCCATGGGTCATCGGAGGGTCGGTGTGGACATGTTGATCCAAATAGTCTGTTTCCACACTGTAGAGATTCTATGTTAAACATCCAGCAACTAATCCTTAATGGTTGGTTCTAGCGTTTGGATTAACTGGCCTATGGTTTCTAGCTTCCTTGCTTAAATGGTGATGTTTCACTTGTGGTTTTCCAATTCACTGGGACCTTTCCAGAATCCTGAGAATTTCGGAAGGTAACAACTGATGTATTCACTATCTCTGCAGCCACTTCTTTTAAAGACCCCACAATGCAGGCCAGCAGATCTAGGGGACTTGTCAGTCCACCTACCCTATACTTAGCTTTAATGATTACTCTAAGTTCCTCCATCCCTCTTGCTCCACAGATTTTATACAATTCTTAGATGACTTTTGTGCCTTGTAACATAGAGACAAGTATACAAAGTCTCTGTTTGTATTGTATCACTAATTTTGTAGTCTCGTTGTATAGGGAATTAAAGTTTACATTAGCTACTTTTATCTTTTTAAATACTTGTAAAAACTTTGGTTGCTCATTTCAAAAAGGTTTGCAAAGATTTTTGCATTCTAATTTCTCCTTTCTTTTACTCATCCTTTGACAGTTTCTAAACTTTTCCAATACCTGGTGCGCCACTAATCTTTACACAATTTCACATATTTTCAATAATTTGATTCCTTTTTTTATCTTCCTTAGTTCGCAACATATAGATCATCCTTCTTGTAGAATCTTTTGTTCTCAATGGAATATATTTTTTGTTGAGAGTTGTGGAATATCTCCTTAAGTGCTTGCCACTGCTTCTTCACTGTCTTGCCATTTAACCCGTTCCACTTTAACCAGCTTGGTTGTCTTCCCCATCTAATTGCTTTTGTTTCAGTTTAAGCCACTAGTTTTAGACTCTGATTTCTCACCATCAAACTGAATGTGAAATTCTGTTGTATTATTATCACTCTTACCTACAGGGCCCCTTGCTGTGCGATCACTAATTCATCTCTTATTACACAATATCAGGACTAAAATAGATTGTTCACTGGTGGGTTCCAGAATGGATTGTTCTACGATGCTGGCCCAAATACAGTTTTTGAACTCATGCTCCAGGCTATCTTTGCCAATTTTAATTGTCCAATCACTATAAAGATACTTCTCCTGCTTCTCCTCCTGATATTCCTCAAAATGAAGAGGATGTCACGATGAAGAGAAGGATTGCTCACAATTATTGTACTTTCTTTCTTACAACACCCATTATTTCTTCAAATATACTCGTGTCTTACAGTGTTGTTAGAGAATCCATGACCTACTTCCATGCCGACTTCTTCCTCTTGCTATTTCTTATATCCTATTTCCACCCATATGCATTGTATTCCTGCTCATTTGTGTAAAGATAACTTTTCATGATTATGCAATCTCATCCTTTAGTAACAGAGCTACCTTGCGTCCTTTGTATTTCTCCCCATTCTTCCGAAATACCAAATACCCTTGGATTTTCAGTTAGTTTAGGTCACACCGCAACCATGTCTCCGCAAACCTCCTTTAAGCGGAGGATGTTACCAAAACCGGAAACCTACAGTTAACAGCAGAATGGCTATTTAAATGAACATACTATTTCATTTAAATTGTTAAATGACCATGCAGCTCTATTACACAAATTGATTGTCCAACTTTTGTCTCATTTTCATTAATATTTGAAGTAGTCAGCTTCAGGATGGGTTTCTTTCCTGTTCCAGCCTTTCTACATTTTGATCCCTGACATGAATCCAATGTGCTCATTTTTGAAAGTTATCCAGTCTGTATATTAAAGGGCTTGAGGGGTATAAAGATTACACATTTTCGATAAACCAACTAATACTCTTTTTTATGCTGATTGAAAGAACACTGTAGACAGTAACATCAAATAATTTCAAGACGGTAATCAGAAGGAACTATCATTTATCTGAAATGTCTTCAAAGGACTGCCACTGAAAAAAGCTAAACTAAGAACTTGATTATTTAACACTTACATGAACGGAATTTCCTAAACACAAAGCTGTCAAGCATAGTTTGCTGCTGTAAATCATCTACATGTTTATCAGTTTAGTCTGGTACTTAAGTCATTGCTGCAACCAAGATTAATCATCCTCTTAACATTTGAATATTCTTTCATGGGAGTATTTGATGCCAATCCCTAAATGAAAAGGTGATTGTGGTAATGAGCCAACTTCTTAATATGATGAGGACACTCACTGACATTATCAAGTGAGTATTTGGAGGTGAATGTACAGATCATGGTCTTCCCATGCATTTACAGCCCTTGTATTTCTAGGTGGTAGAAGCTGGAGGTTGGGAAGGTGCCATCAAAGGATCCTTGATACAGTGCTACAGCACATCCTGTTGTGCAGGAAGTGAATATCTAGATTGGCGATGTGATGCCAATCTTGATGCACCCATCCTGCAGATTTGAGACGACAAAGAACTCCCCTGTCTTCTGGAATATGATGATTGGAACTACCTTCAAGAAGTGGAATAAATCACAGCGTGGACACTTTTGAGGTACTTCCCTGTTGTCCATAGCTGGAGAAATCCTGGCACATTCTCCTGAATCGCCTACTTCCTGTAACTGAAGAAATCCTCCAAGAGACACAATGTGGCTTTAGACTATTTGTACGAACTTTTGAAGCGGTGTTTGTGTCCAGACTAATCCAGAAGAAAAAGTCGAGAGAACATCAAGAACACTTTACTGGAATCATTGATCCTACTGAAGCATTTTAAACAGCAAATCATAAGGCTCTATGGTTCATGCTCCAAAGATTTGGTGTCCAATTCCTGCACTGTTTTAGCAATGACGTGACTGAAACTGTCTTGAGTGGGAGAACTGAAACAAATGGCTTCAAAATCCAACTGGCATCAAGCAAGAGCCTCCATATTATTTACAATCTACCTGACAATGTCATTCACCTCAAAGATAAACTGCCCTCTGGTGTGAGTATTAAATACATCCTAAATAGAAAATTATTTTACCTCTGTTGCCTCTGTGTCAAAATTGAACTGACCACCACAGACAGTAGAGACTTGCAGTATGCTGATGACTGCGGTGTCACTGTTCATTCTGCAACAGGTTTGCAGGTTACCAATGATCTCTTCTATTCTGCAAACAAGAAATTTGACCTGTTCTTAAACTTTGGCAAAATATTCATATATTCAACCTGGTTAGTCAAATATTCCACCTCCCATATACGTTGAAGGAAAGACTCTGGAATATATTGAACATTTCTAATAACTATGTAGCCAGCTCTCGCTATATCGAAGAGATTCAACTGCAGTTCTGTGTCAACTCAATCTTCCACAAAAACGATAATGACTGTCTGACAATAAAAGATCTTCACAAGTTAACAGAAGTCCAAGGCATAGCTGCTGTCATCTTCAGTGTCTTTCTTCTTCCGGCTGAGGATCTCCCTGGGTCGTACTCTTTCTTTTTACTGCGAATATGTTGCATATGAAAAGGTACCTTTGATAGAGAGTGTTTACTAATTTCTTGGGACTCTCTCCTGATGGCAGTTGTTCTCTCTCCAATTTTCAAAATGCCTGCATTTTTATACTCCCTACATTGGATTGTCTCATTGGTTCAATATTGGCAAAACAATAAATTCAGACTTGATTGGGTTTTAGTATCCTGGGGAATAATTTAAACTAATTGGTTAAGTTCAAATTGTTGTCAAAACAGCAAACAAAACTTAGGTATCCATTTCACAGCCAAACGTTACATATTTTCAATTTTCCAGTGCACTCTGGGACTGTCATTTAGTCATATACACAGATGCTTGTAAATTCTCAGTTCAAAACAGCATTTACTCTCTCAAAGATATAGTACATGCCTTCAACTTCATAACAGACCAAAAATCTGTAGGTGAGGAATTGTCCTGTTAATCACATGAAGCCCAAGGCAGAAACTTGCAACTCTGAGTCAACATTATTTTTGAATCAAAGGACAGCCAACGACGATGGACTGGTGATCAAGTTGACTATTTGCTGCACGATATACATCCACCCATGTAGGCAGTATTCTATCACATTGACTTGTGTCTTATAGATGATGGAATGTCTCTGGTGAATCAGGAGACTAGGTGCTCATTTCAGAATTCCCAGCCTCTGACCTGTTCTCGTAGTCACTAGTTTTTATACAATTGGCCAGTTTAGAATCTTATCAATTGTAACCCCAGGATCTTGATGGAGAGAATATCAAGGAGACATAGTTAGATTGTCTCAGCCTTGAGATTGTCATTGTCTGCCACTTACGTGACACCAATGTCACTTGTCACTTATTAGCTCAAACCAGAACACTGTCCATATCTTGCTGCATATGGACTGCTTCAGTATGAGGTAGGATGCTGAATGTTTTGCAGTCTTTAGCAATGATCATATAATGACGGGAAGGCCATTGAAGAAGCAGCTGAAGATGGCTGAGCCTACGACATTATCCTGAGTAACACCTGCAGCAGTGTCCTGGCACTGAGATGACTGGGCTTCAAAACCACAACCATCTTTCTCAGTTGAACATATGACTCTAACCACCAGTGAGTTTCCCTCAATTTCCAGAGTTCAGTTTTGCCAGTCATATCAAGCCCTTCTCTCACCTCACCTCATAATTATGCTTCAAATAGATATGATTGAACTGTATGTGTTCCTCAAAAATAAATGACTATGTAATCTGGATTACTCTTCACACAAAATCTTCTTTCAGTTAAAGCATCTGAGAAGCCCAAAATATAACAGAGTTTAATGGATTTTCTTCAGAACATTTAAAATTGGCTTTGCATTGAACTGTTGTTCAAAACTAATGTTCAGTCAGTTTCTGAATTTTTGAGAAACCTTGCACTGCTTAACTAGACTTAGGTAGTCAGGCCATGATCTCATACCTGAGCTGAAGTACCTGTTCTTTGACATTCATCCAATTCCATACACTTTAATGATCTATCCATTTCCCATTTTCTCTGGCCTGTAACATCAGTATGCATTTGAAAACAGATTCCTACCTAATCAAAACAAAACTGGGTCACGACATAAGCTGACTCCCAAGCTAGTTCACCTGCCTTCTCGATGGATTCTCACTCTATATTGTTCCAGTGTTAGTTTGAGCCATGTGGGTGGATTCAGGTTGCATTTACACTCTAACTGATGGTGGGGTGAAACAAACCTCCTCCACAAATACCACAGATATAGTCCGAATGTTCCCTCAGTGAGAGACAATAACAATGATCAAGCTACTTAAACAGAAAAGCATGACAATTTTTTTGAACATCATACTGGAAAGGAGGGAATGTTTTCATGGTCTGTTCACCACAATTTTAAAAAATGCAGGTGAGAATTTAGTCAAAATCTGGTTCAGAATTAAATTAAAATTCAGAAATAAATTTGGGGGGGGGGGGGGGGGATTTGGATTATAATTCAAATACTCCAATGCATATTGAAGTTGTTTGGCTAAGAACAAAATGTTGGGTAAATATAACTGACGAAGTAAGAACCTTGTTAGAACTATGGCATTTGCGTAAATCATCGCAGGATTCAAATGTTTACAATTTGACAGCATTTTGAAGGAGAATGGTTGTGTTGTCTTTGAATGAGATGTATTAAACACGCCGATAAACATCCCTCACAGAGAAAGACCATTCCCTTCAGCGCTGGCAGCTGTACCGCAGGAGCTCGCAGTTAACAGAGTGAGCTCAGGGACAGAGGCGCTGGCTACAAAGCCCCGCATTACCTGCTCAAAGTCAAAGCCACCGAACTTCGCGTTAACAGTGTCGGCGATCTCCACATCCGAACAGGCCACATCGCCGCCATCTTCTTGTTTTTTTTCCTCTTTCCCACCCCCTCCCTCCTCTCTCTGTGGCTAGAAAGGTCGGCGTTTTGTGTGTATTTCTTCCAAGGTCTGCCAAAGTCCTCTCGGCGAATGTCGTTCAGCAAGGGAACGTGAGCGCCACATCAGTGCACATAGGCAGGAAATGGAACATGCGCTGGCCCTGTTCCTATCTAATTGTGCTTAATGTGTATCTTTCGGTGTTTTGGAAATAATGTCCAAATAGTACAGCAACTCCAGGGTAGTGTGCATGAGGTCTACCTGCAATGAATCTGTGACAATAACATTTTCATCAGACATTTATGTTTTAAAAATTACATTGTGAATGAAGTGTATTTGAAATATTTATTTTTGCACACATTTTTGAGGATAAAATTAAATATCTCGTTCTTCTTTGGGTTGGTTTTTACACTGAAAACGGTCAAACTAACTTTCTTAAAGCATTTTGTCTAGTTCCTCAGGATAGTTTGCGTGAATACCAGATCAAGGGCAAAGGTTCTACCAATTAAAGTCCACTTATCAACTAACTGGCATTGCCTTTGTGTGTAGTGTAAGTCTTTCCCCATGAACTGGCATCCTTCCAAACTGTCAAGATGAAAAGCCTCACAAAATGCGCCTTTTTTACAGCAATGTTCAAATTTTGTATTTCCAAAGGACCATCGGCGAAGATAATATGGCTTGCTTTTGTGTGATTGGTACACCAGATTTGGGTTATGGGCAACACAGTTAAACATGAATATCCAAACATTGATATCCTATTGTTGTAATATTAACCATTGGTTTTGGAAATGAGAACCTTTGGAGTATTTGCAATTATGTGCAATAATTAGTATAGAGTTATTGGACCTGTATGGTAGAGCCATGGCAATTCAATAGTGTAGTCTTACATTATTGCTGAAAAATGATACATGCAGTTAAAACTCTATGTCTTTCATTTATCAGGATAAATGCAAAAAATGGCAAATTTTAAAAATTTCTAATTTAGGATATTTTGTTCTGATCCCACCTCTTGCTTGACAGTGCTCACCAATGCGATTTTCATGGGAAGGTGGCAATGAACAAATCAGAGTCAGAACCACCACCTCTGCAAACATATCTGAGCTGGGAACAGAGATAGCCAGATGCCAAAGGTGAGAGATGAGAAGGCCCACATTCATTCATTGATACAGAGGTTAATTCTATAATTGAATGTATGGCACCCTTCGCTCATGTTCCCTCTAAGCCCCATCAAAATTCCTATGTACCCTCCATGATCCCATTCTCTCCTATATCTTTCAAGCCCATCAAACCAGCCTTGCTAATTTATGCCCTCCCCCAGTATTCACTGTGGAAAGAACTCTTGACCAATTGAATAATGATAGGTCATCTTTGCTTATTTAGTTATATCATGAGCATTCAATTAATCATCAATTCAAATTTCACTTAAAAAGAATTACTTCCCCTAAAAATTCAGACACCATCAATCAATTGCACAGTCATTCAAAGATCCCAGAAAACCCCACCTTTTAACTGCTCCAAAATCTGTGAAATAAACAAAGCCATTTAAAAAGCTCTTTAAAATACTTTAGTGTTTTTAACTACACATAAAACCATCAACCAAAGCTCACCGTCCTCTTCGGAACTATGGAAGCAATGCTGAGCTAAATACATTAGTGGGGGGTTTGAAACTCAATCAAACATTTATATTACGATTGCATTGCACAACTAAACTAACAAACTTTCCAGTGGTCAATAGCTATTGAAGTTGCCATAATGGATGATCAATGTTCATTTCCTGCCCCCAGAGTTCAACAAATGACTGTATTTTGAATCAATGTAAAAATCAAAGCACAGGGTGCAGATGACATGATGATACCTAATTCTCAGTAGTTTAATGTACAAGTTGGAGAAAGTTGTCATACAACATGATTAATTGCATAATTCCGGACAAATAAATCACAACCAGGATGTGGAGGTGCCAGTGTTGGACTGGGGTGGACATAGTTAAAAATCACAGAGCACCAGGTTATAGTCCAACAGGTTTATTTGAAAGTTAAAGCTTTCGGAGCGCTGCTCCTTTGTCAGGTAGCTAGTGGGGCTACCTAAATTATAGTAAAAGATAAAAGTGTCATGCAACTGATGCAACGTATTTAACAATGCTAGATTGCTGTTAAGTCTTTAATCATTTAGAACGGGATGCAGTTTCCATTGATTAATATATAAATCCCAGAATTTTGCTTTCAAGTCACAGCCCTGAAACTAATGATCACATACCACTAAGATTCCAAAGATCAATTACTGCATTAAAACCTGCTTAATTTACCAGATGATATCTAATTATGACATTTGAAGTTGTCAAGATCTTTTGAACCTAAATGTCAATAGGTTTCTGACTCCAGACTATGGTGATCACAAGGTTCACCACTCTTTTGAGGTGTTATGAAATATGTCTGCTAAAAAAATTGATCCAACTCCATGGAAATAACCAGATTTGCTAAAGGTTCTTTCATCCTCACTCTGCTGTCTTTAGTCATTCAATTGTACATCTTACTTTACAAAATCTGGCAAACATTAATTCTTCTATTCTTTATGCCACCACATAATTTTTCATCTGTTTCATACAGGCTGAAGGAAATTACATTTCTTATGACTTTTTATTTTAAAGGCAGCAGATATCTGATCCAACAGTCTCCTCTTGGAAAATTAAACATCAGACAGAACCAATTGCCTAATCATGAGACACACTGAGACAATCCATTAATTCAAATGCCAGTGTCAATTCAGGGAACCCCAGATTGCATTTTGAAATCTCTTAAAGGGTACGATGTATTCTTCCAGGGAATGATCATTAGTTTTCTGAGATCTATGAGATCCTGACAATACTTCATGCAGTTAACAGATCTAATGTCTTGAGACCTTCATCCAGGAACTCCAATAAATGGACTAAACTAACATCACATAATAACTATTGGGCATCTATCACACAAAGTACTTTATGTGTGATTTTACTTATTGTTGAAAGCAACACCAATGCCATGCCTTGCTTTGTCTTTGATATGATCTAACCCATGCCCACATTTCTACTGGTTTATTCAGTTAATCACTGACTACTCTTTGGGAATATCAGACGGTAACAATCTAGACATGCTTTCTGTTGCAATGGCCATGAAGGCTTTGGTTATTAGGTTTTTAATTTTCTGTCTGAAATGTTTCTTTTAGCTTTCAACATTCCATTTTGGATAACTGTCCTCTGATGTCATTTTCTATTCCAGAAACAAAAACAGAGAAGACTAGAAATGGAGCTAAGCTTTACACATTTCAGTAATCTTTTATTTATAGTGATTCCTGAAGAAGAGCTCATGCCCGAAACATTGATTCTCCTGTTCCTTGGATGCTGCCTGACCTGTGCGCTTTTCCAGCAACACATTTTCAGCTATTTATAGTGATACACATACACAAACAAGCATCCTCAGTTTCAGTCTGCCCACCACATGAATAGAAATAAATACCATTAATAGACAGCTAACACTTTGACCGGAACTGATCAGGTGAGTTCTTGTGGTGCAGTGGTAGTGTCCTGCCACTGAATTAAGAGATCTAGATTCAATTCCCACCTGGCACCAGAACTGTGTAATAATGTGCTCTGGACAGGTTGATCAGAAAATAAAAATATAATTGAACAGGCAATAAAAATATCATGATCAAGTGACATTTAATGTAACTGGAGGCAGTAGGTGGTATTTCATTCAAAATGCTAACTTTGATTGGAAGCTCAATGAGACAATCCTCAGCACACATGGTAAAATTGTTCAGAATACAAAGATCTAATGATTTTCTAACTAAATAATTCGACATAAAGTGCAACCATTGTTCAGAGAGGAATTAGTATATTTTCATGTTGTCTTTCACTTGTTAGTGATTACAACTCCAAATAAGGATATGATCACATTCTTTGCCTTGAGAATGTCATAAAGATTCCTTTCCTGTGGATCTTGTTCTGGTGTAATCAGAAAACCCTTAAATAATTAATTATTTTGTGTGGTTTCCTTTCCAAAGTCCATTGTTTTATCAATTCTGCATCAATTGAATTGAATACAGGTTAAACACTATTAGAACTAAACAAAAGAGTTTTAGCACAGAAACTATTATTAGGCTTCCTACCCTTGGTGTTCCTTGAACTGTAACAGCCTACCTCCCCCTTCCTGCTAGCTAGATTGCAAACTGTGGGGTCTTGGGAATTAAACTCAACACTGGGGAGAATTTGCGATTTTGAAGTACATCTGGCTGTTCCTGTTTGCCGTACCAGGTACCTCACTGAAGACTTCAGATAGTATATGCCTTCAGTTTGGGTTGAGTCCGCTGATGCGTGTGGACATGTTTTGGATTTATCAGGTTAGTACTTGGTTCTTCTTGCTTTCTGGTGGCTTTTGTGAGTTGGTTTTTACTTTAGGGTGTGCCTTGTGGTGTTGGTTGGGTCAGTAGTTTTCAGAGGTTGTTGGTTCTCAGGTCTGGTGGTCATGGCTGGTTGCCATTAGTTCCCCAGGTAAGGAACAGGCCTGTGTCGGTGGGTTTCAGAATGGCCATCAGGAACCCTCTTCTGGAGATGGCTGTGGGGATCGCTATTGGGGCAGTAGCTATTGGGATACTTCTCCTGGGGGTAGCTACAGGGGTAGCTCATTCAGGTCAAACTATAATAAATGAGGGCCTGCTGTCTTTGCACCAAATCTGCACTTGCCATTGTGCTACTGATGTTCCCTTTTGAGATCAATTGGTTTCCTGATATTTCGAGTAGGTGTGAATGTGTTTTGATTAAGTGGAATGTCTGGTATTTCTATGCATAAGTATTAACTGAAGTTAAATGTTTGGAATCTGCTAAGGCTCCATTCATTAAGGGTTGGGATAGTGTTAGGCCTGGTTCATTGTTCTTTTAGAGTCAAGGTATGAATTGGACTTTCAAACTGAACAACGTTTTTAGGCAGCTATCTCTGTGACTGTATATTTTTCCACAGCATAGCCCAGCTGTCTTTTTTCCTTGTATAAATTAATTTAAAAAGTCCAGGACTTGGTCCAGTATTTCAGAACAGGGGGATTTTTGATCAATCTTTCAGTGGTGGGGAGGAACCAAGTAGTTCTTCTCCCCATACAGCATGACTATATCCTCAAGATAACTTGCAATACATTAATAATAGTGGATCTTTGAGAGCAGGGTGCCTTAATGTTTTCTCTGGTTAGAGGGTTTACAGTCAGCGAGTGCCACCGTTTAATTCATGTCCAAATAACACCTTGTACTGACTTGGAAATATATTGTCATTGTCACTGTCAAATTCCTAGATGTTCTTAACAACACTAAGGGAGTCTTTTCCCTGCCTGGAGAGCAGCTATTCAAGGGAGTGGCCCACTATTTCATGTTAAGTTACATTTAGGAAAGGACCTCCCACACTGTGGGGTGTGACCCCCCGACCCGCAAAACTTCACAATGCAGTCACAATTTTCAAAGCAAATGGCCGTCATGAAACTTCAATCAACTGCTAAACGCTGTCAGACCTTGTTAAATGTCACAGATTTTTTTAACAGTATGTGCAGCCGAATGACCTGAAATGGGAAGATTTTTATATTAAAATCCCTGTGGGCAGGGCAGGTTTGTCCCCTGTTGCTCTCCAGGTCTCCGCCCCCCCCTTCTTTACCTGCTCTCACAGGGGTGCGCTGTCAGTAAACTTTGAGAAGTTATGATGGAAAAGGGTTTGGGTGCCACTGATATAGGCATTGACAATGGCAATGTCTACATCCTGTTACGGAACTTTTGAAAACTCACCCTGAGATTGTTGGCAGATTTCTGTGCAATGACTGCCTACAGATCAATGTTTTTAAAACTAGTGCTAAATATTGCAGAAACTGTAGTTGTGCTAGCTGTGAGGCTTTGTAGTGCTTATGACAAATTGTGCTGAAAAAAAAGTTTGAGATGAAATTTTGCTTCTTGGTATTTAATAATACTGGATGTGGAGAATCGGGTTTAGTTACAGTGAAGGATGTATTGCACTTCGGTTGAATCACAATAGTCCTTGGCTTTAATCGGCCTCAGGGATGTTAATGGGCTTTTGTAGCATTGGGCAAAAGCATTACAGTCGCTCTGGTGGAATTCGGCAACTTTGGAGAGGAGCTCTGGCATCAATGTGGAGAAAAATGTGTGATTTGGCCAAATCATGAAAGAACATTTTAGGAATTCACAGAACTAAAGAATAATTTCTGGGCCTTGCCTCATTCCTAGTATTTGTGAATGGTAAGGGGAAGAGGAAAGACAAAGTCTTATGCCTGACAGGATAGGGTCTGCAACACAGGTTTACAACATTTATGAGAGACTCTCAGACATTGCAATTTTTTTAGTGCAACAGAAAAAAAGCGCTACCAGTTTGCAGTATGTCTTAGTTTGAGAAAGTGTTGCTGCTTTTTATCAGATTTGTTTCATTGCCAACAGAAGAGCAGAAGTAGGTATTGGGGTGTTATAATTTCAATTCTATGGTTTGGATTGACCTGATTTTGTCCTGCTTTGCGCTGTTATAAAATTGGGGATTATTTCCACTACATGGAAATGCATTTCATCCATCGGCATATTTTAATATCTGGAAATGTTTATATGTTAGCTTCTTGAAGAAAGAACCAGGACAATTTTGAGGTCTTACTGATACCTATAGATATTTAACCTAATTGCTCTGAGACTTTACACACCCGATATTATTTAGATCCCTGAACCACGTTCCATGTATTTTGAGGGATTAAATAGCTGGCATGACTTCTGAATTGGTTTTATGAGCTGTTCTGTTTAATAATGGAACTGGGGCAGCAGAGGCTTAGAGTGAGATTCTACGACAGAGGACAGCAGCTTGTTTGCAATTATGCCAAATTTATACTTGATTTACTCCATTTTTATCCTCTGCTGTTAGGCAGTTGAGTTTTGCAGGAAATTTGGGCTTACGTTCCCTTTGACAAGATCCTGTTGAAGTCACTGCAAAATTGAGGGCTCTTGTGGAATAGTGGTAGTGCCCCTACTCCTGAATTAAGAGGCCCTGGTTGAATTCCTGCCTGCTCCAGAGGTGTGTAGTAACATCTCTGAACAGGCTGATGTGGGAAAATCACTACAAATTTGAGTGCAATCAGGATCCAGAAAATCAGCACCTCAAGGCTTTAAACCAATGTTCCTGTTAATTAATACTTACCTCCAGGAGTTTGTGAAGTTCTGGTGGCTGATTTTGCAGCAGTAGTGAGCAGAATAGTTGTTTCAAAACAAGGTATACCAGACAAATAAAAATAAACTCATTGTAAGGTTCCCTTAATTCAGGTTGGCTGGTTTGCGAGGACTTGTATTATGCATTTAGTTTGTGGAATTTATTTTAAATAGCATTGATATTGCAATAAGTACATTCTGTACCCTCGAGAGTGTACAGAGAGAAACTCATTGTTATTGACACTTAGTTGATTTCTGGATAAATTCAGCCCTTTGTTGCTAATCTGTGTTTGTTGTCTGTGTCAATTTAAATACTGTAGTGTCTTCTGGAAAATAAAAATTGACCTCTGCTTCAGATCATCAGGCTGTTAATCAATTGAAAGGAATTTCACTTATGATTGTTCAGCTGACTGCAGAACCCCAACAGTTATTCATGCAAGATGTATCAGAAGCATTGTTGTCGGAGATTGCATCATCTGTACATGCTTTGGAGAGGGAGAAACTTGGAGAGTGGGGTGTACAGTCAATATCTGCCGAATGCTGATCCTTACAATCGAGACATTGAAGCCAAGGAATGGAAGTGATTAAAATGGACCATGTTTCATTTTTTCAGTTCAGGATGAAAGCAGGAAATGCCACCCATGTCAATGTACCAGAAAAAAAAGTTGGTGGAAAACCTGAGCCTGGAGTCACATTCAGCTAGTCTGGTTAAGGAGGGTGGGTTTAATGTACAATGTGGTCTGGCTGACAGAGGGGAGATAATTGTAGATTAGGTGATCATTTTGCAGAACACCTCCATTCAGTCTGCAGACATGATCCCTAGCTTGTTATTGTAATTTTCCACCTTGCTCTCATGCTGACTTCTTTGTCCTCAACCTCCAATGAAGCTTAGCACACATTTAACAAATAAATAATATTTTATAAATAAACAATACTTCATCTTTTGTAATGCAGTTGTTTCTTTGTTTCTCTCGCTTTCAGATGGCGATGTTTCATCATGTTTCAAATCACATCTGCTCTGAACACATCTTTATTTCCTTTACATTCCATTGCCACTCCTTTTGCCCTGCATCACCAACTCGTTTGTTATCATAGAATCATACAGTCATAGAGGTATACAGCAGAGATGGTGTGGGGAATGGTGATTAATGGAGGTTGGAGATTGGCAAGAAGAAAACCTGTTACTTAATTTCACCTGTTTTGCTTTGCATTGAAGTCCTTTTCTTTTGTTCGTTTTACCTTCCGTATTTCACTTTCTTACGATGTTAGATTTCTAACTTTTCTTAAATCTGATGACAGTTGTTTCTCAACCCCAATCTCCTACTTTCTCCCCGTAACCCTTGATCCCCATCACACTCATTAACCTATCCATCTCAGTCTTAAATATCCTCAATGACCTGGCCTCCACAGCCTTCTGTCGCAGTGAATTCCATAGATTCACCACTCTCTGGCTGAAGAAGTTTCTTCCTCTCTCCATTCTGAAAGGTCTTTCCTTTACTATAAGGCTGTTCCCCCGGGTCCTCGTCCCTCCTACCAATGGAAACATCTTCCCAACATCCACTTTGTCCGGGCCATTCAGTATTCTTTACGTTTCTATTAGATCCCCCCCCATCCTTCTAAACTCCACTGAGTATAGACCCAGAGTCCTCAAATGTTCCTCATATGTTAAGCATTTCTTTCCTGGGATCATTCTCACGAACCTCCTCTGAACACACTCCAGGGCCAGTACATCTTTCCTGAGATATGAGGCCCAAAACTGCACACAATACTCCAAATGAGGCCTTATACAGCCTCAGAAGTACATCCCTGCTTTTATATTCAAGTCCTCTCAAAATAAATGCCATCGTTGTGTTTGCCTTTCTAACTACTGATTCAACCTGCAAGTTTACCTTGAGAGAATCCTGGACTAGAACTCCCAAGTCTTTTTGCACTTCAGACTACTGAATTTTCTTCTCATTTAGAAAATAGTCCATGCCTCTATTCCTTCTACCAAAGTGCATGACCTCACACTTTCCCATGCTGTATTCCATCTGCCACTTCTTTGCCCACTCTCCTAATTTGTCCAAATCTTTCTTCAGCTTCCCCACCTCGTCAATGATACCCGACCCTCTACTTAACTTTGTATTGTCTATAAACTTAGCCAGAATGCCCTCAGTTCCTTCATCTAGATCATTAATGTATAAAGTGAAAACTTATGGTCCCAACACTGAGCGTTGTGGAACACCACTTGTCACCAGCTGCCATCCTGAGAAGGACCCTTTTATCCCCACTCTCTGCTTTCTGACGGACAGCCAAGCTTCTATCCAAGCTAGCAGCTTGCCTCTAACATCAGGGTCCTTATCTTATTTAGTAGCCTCCTGTGCGGCACTTTGTCAAAGGCCTTATTGAAGACCAGATAGATAACATCCATTGGCTCTCCTTCATCTAATCTGCTCATTACATCCTCAAAGAATTCTAGCAGATTTGACCTCCCCTTGATTAAACTATGCTGACTTTTTTTTGCTGTACTTTGCTGCTGCATTAAAATGGGATTTTTTCTTGCATCCATATCAATGTATTTTCTATGAAGTAAGGAGTAATGTTGACTATCAAAATTATTGATGAATTAGCAGAGTAACATACTTATTTAATGCTCGGTTTCAAATAGTTTTATGTGTTTTAATTTAGTAATATAAATGTTCCCGTGAATAATCAGCACTTAAAGCAGAGAGCTGATGTAAATTATTTTCCTTTCCAATTTACTGAATGCACTGGATTAACAGAAGCTGGGTCTAAATCCTTGAATTAATTTCTTTTTCACTTATTTAATTTGTTTAACTTAATATTTTTAACTCACAGAGGGCACACAAGCTTACTGCATTTGATGAACATATAGAAAGTAACAGTAACATTTCAAGAAGCAGCAATATTCCTGAGAACTGGGATAACATCATTCAGGAACACAAATTTACCTCTGGAAATCCCCCAGAAGCTAAATGAGTGGTTGGGCCGTATGAAGCAGTAAGGATGCCCTATATTCAACTTCAGATGCAGACTCATTTCAGTAGAATCATAGAATCCACCATTCTACCCATTGAGTCCACACCCAGTTCTCCAAAGAGCATTCCACCCAATTCATGTAACTCTGCATTTCCCGTCACTAATTCACTTAGCCTGCACATCTCTGGACACGACAGGGCAATTTACCATGACCAATTCACCTAACCTGCACATCTTTGGACTCTGCATGGAAACTGGAGCACCCGGAGGAAATTACACACAGACGTGGGGAGAATGTCCAAACTCTGCAAATCGCCTGAGGCCGGAATTGACTTATTAGCTCATCCTAGCCAAAGTAGTGGCAAGAGGGCTAAGGCAGTCTAGCATCCCTGGATTAGGAATAGGAACCTCTAGCACAGGTTCTTGAATATCAAGAGGACATGGACAGCAGATAAGACAGATTTGAATTCCCTGCGATATCCCTACTGATAAAGAACCAGCAACAGACTATCTTGTCTCACAAGTAAAAAATGCTCTCCTGGACAAGGTGCATAGACCATAAGAAATAGGAACAGGAGAAGGCAGTTCGGCCCCTCGAGTTTGCTTCTGTTCCTGGCTTATCAGGCACTCCTCATGTCCACTTTCCCGTGTTTTTCCATAAACCATGATTCTCCTGCTGACTAACAATCAATCTATTGCAGCACTAAACATACACAAGGAATCTACCCCAACAGCTCTCTCTGACAAGGAGTTCCAAAGAGTCACAACTCTCTGAAATAAGAAATTCTTTTGCAACTCAGTCTTAAATTGGTGCCCCTTTACTCCGAGACTGTGCCCTCTGGTCCTAGAGTCTCCATGAAGGGAAACATCTTTTCAGCATTTACCCTGTCAAGCCCCTCATGATTCTATTTGTCTCATTGAAATCATTTTTGTAAACTCCAATGATTGGAGTCCCATCCTGTTTAGCATTTGTTCATAAGATTATCCCTCCATAGAGAGGAATCATCTTAGTTAATAAACACTATTGGAACTACACTCCACTACTCACTTCACACAACCCAATGGAACTACACTTCAAAACACACTTCACACCAGCCATTGGAACTAAACTTCAATGCAAACATCACACTACCAATTGGAATTACACTTCAAGTGGTTCAAGAGGGCAGCTATCAAGGGCAACTAGGGATGGGCAATAAATACTGGTCAGCCTGCAATGCCCACATCCCACAAATATAGTACACATTTCACACTACCCAAGGGAATTACACTCAGCAGAGATTTAATGATTTCAACAAACAAGAGAAACAAAAAGGAAATAACAATAGTTACAACTTTATGGTGAGAATGGATTTGAATAAATGTTGTAAACCAGATGGATAAAGTCATCCTAATTAGTTTTCAGACTAAGTGCATGGACATTTTAAAAACACTGAGCCCTACCTGTGATTTGAAACTACTGTAACCAACAGTTGCTGTTGATTTGGCATAAATGCTCTGAAATTGGTTTGAATTTCTACAAAATATGCTCATTATTTGAACTTATTTTTATTGATCGTACTAAATATATCTGTGTCTAGTTGGATCGTTTGTCGGAAATTTGTACAACAGAGTGTGAAATTAAGGGAGCAATATTATGGGGCAGGATTTCCTGTCAATTCAAAAAGAGAAGTTGCTGGAAAAGCTCAGCAGGTCTGGTAGCATCTGTGAAGAGAAATCAAAGTTAACGTTTCCTCAGAACTGAGGAAGGGTCACTGAACCCGAAATGTTAACTATGATTTTCTCTTCACAGATGCTGCCAGACATGCTGAGCTTTTCCAGGAACTTCTCTCTTTGTTTCTGATTTCCAACATCCTCAGTTCTTTCAGTTTTTACTTTGTGTCAAAACGTCTGTCAGCAATTCTATGGATCTCCAGTTCTAGCAGTAATAGGATGGACTAATCAATGGTGTAGTTAATTGGTCTGCTTTCAAAGTCAGTGGTAGACCAGTGATCCATTCTTAATTCATTCCCTTTGGTAGCATTCAGTCCATTTGAATGACTTTTCTCTTTTAAATCATTGGAGGATTGAAAAATGATCTCAATTCATCTGTTCAGGGCATTTAACACTTATTTACTAAGTAATACTGAAATGTGATTTTGGTACAACCAAGAATGTTTATGTTTAATTTATAAAAACGGTCTCTTTGTCTGGTTGTACTATTCTACGATTCAGTGCTTGCTGTTGCTTATGTGATGTTCAGTAATCGTATTGTGCTATACAGTAATTGTTGAGCATAGGAATCAATTATGAACATGCACAGGAATGTAGGAATGAGGGTCACAAATAGTCCATTTTGCTCTTGAGTGCGCTTCACTGTTTGATAAGATTATGGCTAATCTGATTGTGGCATCAACTTCACTTTCCTGAATATTGAATTGAATTGAATTTATTGCCACGTGTACCGAGGCACAGTGAAAAGCTTCATTTTGCGAGCAATACAGGCAGACCACAGAGTTAAGCAGCATAGATAAGTAAATAATAGGTAAATAGCGGCAAAAACAAAAACACAGGTACAGGCAAATGTTAAGAGATTGTAGTCTATTCAGTGTTCTAACCACATTGGGTAGAAACTGTTTCGAAACCAGCTGGGCTTCTGTACCTTCTCCCTGATGGTCAAGGTTGGAGAAAAACATGGCCAGGGTGGGATAGATCTTTGATAATGTTGGCGGCCTTTCCTTGACAGAGGACCTGGTAGATGGATTCTATAGATGGGAAGTTGGCCTTTGTGATTGTCCGGGCCGAGTTCACCACTCTCTGTAACTGTCTCCAATCTTGAATGGTACAGTTGCCATATCAAGTAGTGATACATTCAAACAGAATGCTCTCAATGGCGCACCTATAAAAGTCATGCCTGAGGAAGAAGAGGCATTGGTGGGCCTTTTTAACCAGTGCATCCGCATGAAGAGTCCAAGAAAGCTTGTTGTGGATAACCACTCCCAGGAGCTTGACACTTTCCACTCATTCCACCTCTATGCTGGTAATGTGTAGTGGGGGCATGAGTAACATCCCACCAAAAGTCAATGATGAGTTCCTTGGTTTTGCTGGCATTGAGAGCTAGGTTGTATTCAGTGCACCATTTTTCCAGGTCTTCCACCTCCCGTCTGTAGTCTGCTTCATCGCCATCTGAGATTCGACTGACTATGGTGGTGTCATCAGCGAACTTGTAAATGGCAGTGGGGGGCTGAATATGCATCCCTCGGGTGGGCGAGGGGGGGGGGGGGGGTCCAGTGTTGCGTGTTAGTGAGGATGAAATATTGTCCCCAATCTTCACTGATTGTGGCCTGTGGGTTAGGAATCTGAGGATCCAGTTGCAGAGAATGGGGCTTAGTCCGAGATCACTAAGTTCAGTAATCAATCTCGAAGGGATAATAGTGTCGAAGGCTGAACTGTAGTCAATGAGTAGGATTCTTACATAGCTGTTCTTGGTGTCAAAAATGTTTTAGGAAGGAGTAGTGGGCAAGTGACATGGCATCTGACGTGGATCAGTTGCTCCGATAGGCAAATTGGAGTGGGCCAAGAGTAGTGGGGAGGCTGGAGTTGATTAATGTCATGATTAATGTCATGAAGGGCTCATGCCCGAAACGTCGATTCTCCTGCTCCTTGGATGCTGCCTGACCTGCTGCGTTTTTCCAGCAACACATTTTCAGCTCTGATCTCCAGCATCTTCAGTCCTCACTTTCTCCTAATGTCATGACCAGCCTTTCAAAGCACTTCATGACCACTGAAGTTAGGGCCACTGGGCGGTAGTCATTGAGACATGCTGCATGAGCCTTCTTAGGCACAGGGATGATGTTGACCCTCTCAGGGACAGTGACCTGCTGCGGGGACAGGTTGAAGGTGTCCGAGATGACCTCTGCCAGTTGATCTGCGCATGCTGTTTGTGCTCTGCATGGTATTCCGTCTGGTTCCATTGCTTTCCTTGGATTCACATGAAGGAAAACTGATCTGACCTCTGATGCAGTGACTGTTTGTCAGGACTTGTCAGAATAGGTGTTACTAGACATTGTCTCTGTCATCAATCAAAAATCTAACAAACTTAGCTTTCAAAGTATTCAATGACCCTACCATCCTGTTCTCTGGGCAAGAGTTTTCCACAGACTAATGACCCTCTGAAAGAAAAAAATAATGCATTTCACTTTATTTGTAGAAGAAATTACAGAACATATATAGAACAGAAACCAGCCATTTGGTCCCATCCAGTCCATGCTGGTACAGAGGAATTATCCAAACTAGATAGGTGGGCATTATTTCGTTTGGATGATTGATTATTCGATTAATCGATTCAGTGCCTTTCCTCTGGGACTTGGGAGTTTTCTTTTAAGTCAGCTCCCTGTTTAGGAGAGTAGGCAGCAGCACACCACATGCGAGTCCCCACCCAGCCTCCCAAATCCGTCCAACCCCAACCCCCTCCAACACCGCCCTCGCCTGCCCTTCCAAAATCCCGTCCAATTGGCCCCCTGCCCGCCCCAACCCCCGACCC
>NC_057734.1:31858477-31863129 GCF_004010195.1 Chiloscyllium plagiosum
TCCGCTCACCCCCGGCCCAACCCACGTGTTCCCCCCACCCCACACCTCCGCTCAACCCCCCATCAGCCCCCCACCCCCTCTGGAGCAGCCGGAGTAGACACCAACAGTAAGACTGCTGCTATCATTGTGGGGTAAGTCTCCAAATACATACACACACACACACACACAACCTTTTACTGCAACTTTTTCACCTCTGCCCTGTGCAGGAGAATATCTGGGGAAGGGAGGTTTAGGGTACACCCCTATGTAGAGCTCCAGGGAAAGGGTGGGGAGAGGGAGTGAGGGCGGGAGGTCAATCATTTGGAGACGGTGCCTGGGCACTCATCGATGTTCAGGACTGCTCCTGACAGCCTGTTGGTGAGCCGAGATCGTTTTTAATCATTATAAACAAAAGGCATGATCAGGGTTGAAACAGCTCTTTGATGTAATGTTTCTATCGGGACCTCGAAACCTCCTTCAGATAATCCGATATTCGGATACTTAATATTCGGATAATCGAGGTTCCTCTATATTTTACTTTTATCAAACTCCTCCTTCCCATCTGAAGAAAATTGTATCAATGTAACCCACTATTCCCTTCTATTGCCAATGTTTATCCAGCCTCCCCTTAAATGCATCAGTCCATTAATCCTCCTTGGTAGCAAGGTTCACAGTCTCACCACTTTCTGGGTCAAAATGTGTCTCCTGAATTTTTGAGTGACTGGGTAGGTGCTTTGCAGAACACTTCTGTTTTGTCTGTAGGAATGAGCCTGACCTCCCAGTTCCTTGCCATTTCAATACACCACACCTTGCTCGCGTACTCACATTTCTATCCTGGACTTGCTGCAATCTTCCAACAAAGTACAACACAAGCTGAAGGAGGAATATCTCATTTTCTGCAAAGTCATTTTATGGTCTCAAGGTCTCAACATTGAATTCAGAAACTTTAGAGACTGACTGCTTTATGTCTGTTCTATATTTTCAGCAGTATTGTGTTTGTGTTTTGTTTACTTTGCACTTTGTAGAACTGTTTCACGTTTACACCTTAAATTACCCTCTTCTCATATCTCTTTTTTTCTCCATCCTTTGTCTTCTGTACTGGGCCTCTAGGTCATCATCTGACCTCTTGCTTCTCCTTTGCCTCTATCAAAAGTATGAAAAAGAACCTGTTTTCCAACACCTTTCAGTTCTGAGGAAGTCACACCAGACTCAAAACATAACTCTGGTTCTAACTCCACAGATGTTGCCACATCTGCTTCGTTTCTCCAGCTTTCTCTATCTGTTTGCTTCTGAAGTTCATTTTTGATTTCCTGGTGGCTGTATTGCTTTGAAGATCTCTAGATTTCCTCTTTGTCAGAATGGAAACACTCTTTCTGACCACTCTGTCTCAACCTTTTGGGCTTTTAAAAACCTCTTCCAGGTCATCCCCCTGCCTTCTCTTTCCCAGCCCGTTCGTATCTACCCAACAAGTGTAGACTTTGATTTCAGGTATGATTCTTATCTATCTTCTTAGTGCCCACTCCAACATATCTAAATCCTTTTTATCATACAGCAACCAGAAATCTCTACTCCAAGTTTGTATAATTGCTTTACTTTTCAATTTTATCTACCAATAATTAAAACCGTGTGCTTGATTGCTTTTTTCTTATCTTATCAACCTGTAAATTAGTTTTTATGGATTTTCATATAAATAGAAAATTGCTTGTTTGAACAGTTTCAGTTTAAATTCTCTTCTGCTGTTCAATTAAAACAATTTTGGTACAAATTTGGAGAGGTTGGCATTATCCTTGATAAACCACCAGCAACGACCACAAGATGGCAGTCATTCAAAGCATTCAAAAGTAGACACCTTAAGTTGAAGTTTTAAGGAACGGTTTGTTAAAACTATATAACAATTATGACATACACCCCTGGTGCAGGCATCATCTTGTAAACATTACATTACTTGCTTTGTCCAAATCATACTATTTTCATCGCTCACTGATGCTGCGACATGTATTGCAAATTCATATAAAATGTACTGCATGAGAGCTGCCCTGTCACTCACTAAAACTTAAATATATTTGGAATACTGTCATTTTATAAGTAATTATTTCATATGTCAAAACATTCTGTCATATAAGAATCGGCCTAGCAACGAAAGATGGCGCCTGAAGAGTGGCAACTTCAACGTTGATGCGATAGAGGCCTATGCATTGTTGATGATGAGCTGGCTCAGGACTGATGGACTCTCTTTAAGCTGTATCTTTCTTACTCTTAAAGCTATTCAAAATGGTAATGGACGGTGCCAACATTGGAAAAGCTTTTCACTGTATTTTACTGCTTTTCTCATTATAAAATGCACATGATAATAAAAGTCATTAAATAAATTTCTCCTTATTTGCCTAATTATTGTTTAATACTTAGGTAAAACCATCGATGCTATGTAGTTCTGCCAAGATTGTATGTAACTAACCCATTGCTTCCACAGAGGCTGAGTGCCCTGAAGTATTTAATTCTTGGAGGGATTTGAGCTTTGGAAATTAAGAATTGCTGGGCAAAAGAAGTACCTGGAACAAAGCAGGAAACTGTGCCTCAGTGTTAGAGAAGATGAAACAAAAAGAGAATTTGCTAGAAAGACTCAACAGGTCTGGCTGTGGAGAGAAATCAGAGTTAACGTTTTGGGTCCAGTGACCCTTCTTCAGAAGATGTTTGTGTTTATCTTGAGAACGAAAGAGGTCGTTAGGCCAGGGAATGTCAACAGATACAATCCTCAGATATCTGTAAGGTATTTAAAAATTGCACCATGACCTGGAAAATGATGAGGAGACATGGGCTGAAGATCAAAAGAGGGAAGGTGAGCACAGAAATCCCATACGATTATTTTATGCAGAGGATAGTGAATGTGTGGAATAGACTGAGGCTTACAGTATCTGGCATTTCAAGAAGGAATGGACAGATCTATATTGAGATAAGATGGTATTCTGCTCTGAACCCCAGTGCTGCTCAGGTGGCTCCAAGTGGTCTTTATGGTTTTGTACATTTCTTTGCTGCTGATTTTGATTGTGTGTTTATATTGCAGGCAGGTAATAGAACATTCAGAGCATCCGATGACCAATCTCCTGCACCATCACCAACTGCTCTTCCAACCACTTCCATTAAACTCAGTCCTTCCCTTTGTCTTGTGGCATATCCGGCACATTCCTCCAGACACTGCACTGACCTGGGGCTTACTTCGAAGGACAAGGGCAGCAGGTATATGGGCACACCACCACCCATGACTTCCCCCTCCAAGCCACTCACCATCCTGACTTGGAGATATTATCACCTTTCTATCAGTGTCGCTGGGTCAAAATCCCGGAATTCCCTCCCTAATGGCATTGTGGGTCAAGCCACAGCAGATGGACTGCAGCGGCTCAAGATGGCAGCTCATCACACCTTCTCAAGGACCACTAGGAACAGGCAATAAATACTGGGCAGCTAGCAAGACCCACATCCCACAAGTGAATAAATAAAAAAAATTCAAACCAAGCTGTGCTGTTTGAAAGGTTAAGGATCATTGTAATAGTGATGGTTAGCAATCTTTGCATTGACAATAAAGTAAATATCATTATAATAGCCTTGATTATTAAGCTGTAGCTGTGAAATTATGCCTACTGCTGCTAACCCTCTGCATAGATGGTAGAACTAATTTCCCACATGATGCTTAGGATATGTGGAAGCATGACATTACAATTCCTCCTTCATTTTTCTTTAGTCTATTTTTCTAATCACGCTGCTCTGAGATGTTATTACACACCTCTGGAACAGGTGGGACTTGAACCCAGGCCTCCTGGTCCACAGGTAGGGACACTACCTCTGCAACAAAAGCAGGCCCCACCCTCCTCCATCTTGAATTATTTAGCCTTTTCATCTTGACTTGATCTAAACCACTTCAGGAACAGTTTCCAGTTTGGAGGCAGTTTATCGCTGGGTACTATTGAAGCACAAAAAATGGATCAGTGTAGAATATGAACAGATGTTTCCTGTAATCGCTGAGCTCCCAAAGAACCAGCCTGGGGAGTGAAGAGTCATATTACTTTCCACGTTCCTTCTGCATCTCAAAAGTTAGCTTGTTATTCTGAGGAAATTTCTGTCTTCCGATCTCTCTCAGGATAATGGTCATTACCAGTTCTCTGGTCATTTGTGAGGTTTTTTGCAGCTCATCTTTATATCTGTATTTCTGATCCATTACAGCCTTAATTTTTGAAGGCTGCTTCTGGAATCCACTTTTAAGTAACCTGAAATTAGCTGGGAAACGTCAGACCGAAGGAATTGAATTAAAGTATGTCCTAGATGAGCAACAGACATCAATGCAAAAACATCACATGTTGGAATGACAGAGGAGGTTGGTACCGGCTGTGAAGATGAAAAAGCAAAACGTTTTATTAGAGCCCAGCCTCTGCTTTTCCAGCAATTTCTGTTCATCTGAGATACTCATTATTTGCCATGCCCATTCTGTGCCCCATTCTGCAGGTAATGAAATCCATATTGGCTGTGTGAAGACTAGTGTTGTTGTGTGTGAAGACTAGTGTTGTGTGTGAAGACTGCACTGTTGCTGTGTGTGAGGACTGCACTGTTGCTGTGTGTGAGGACTGCACTGTTGCAGTGTGTGAGGACTGCACTGTTGCAGTGTGTGAGGACTGCACTTCTGC
>NC_057734.1:31863629-31869012 GCF_004010195.1 Chiloscyllium plagiosum
TCCTCAAATATGTTTATCACAATAAGGAATATGTCACAACCTCTTTAACTCCCTACTTAACTCTTACTAAATCGGCTTATGTAGTACTGACAAACTAAAATAAACTGAATGTGGGAGGCAATTTTCTCCTTAATGCATTTAGACAGTCCATAGCCTTCCTTTCTTTTTCACTGACTGGAACACTCCCCCTACTGTTAGAAAATGCAGATGTTTTCATTGTGGCAACTATTATTTCAATTTCTTCAAAACATTTTATACCATTGAATCTGCTGTCATAAATTTCTAGGCTTTGTTTTTTGTTTCCATTTAATCGCACGAGGAACTCAGCAGTAAAAGCACAGCTAGGAAGATATTACGGGCTATCATCAGCATGATCAAGACCCATAGATGGCTTTACCTACATTGCATACATTAGCTGAAGAATAAAATGTGTCCTGTGTTTACAATAATGGTAAGTATTGACCATTATTTTTTAACTTCCATCATCTTATTTTTATAACTTAGACCTAGCATGGGCAAAAAGAAGAAGAACCATGGACCTAAAATGGCTGCAGCGGTCCCTTGACTGCAGGTTGAGCGAAGCTTTGAGAGACACATATTGAATAGCAATTATCTACATTGCAATTCTCATTTTCATCCAAAGAAAATCTGGAGGGAGATGCTGTAGTTTTTGTCAAGGTTCATCTCAAGTAGCTCCATGACACAGAACTCTCTGATATACGTTCTGTTTGCCAGGACGCGCACTGAGACAAATATCGACAGTGCCCAGAGGGCCATTAACTCAGTGAAAGACTCTCTTTGGTCTGCCTGAAACCTGTTGATTTTCCAGTGTAAGGAGCTGACCTCCACTGAGTGTTGCAGACAGGACAAGGTGCTGCCATGGTGCACTGGGGAAAGACCACTGTCTGAGGTCTTTCTGCCATAGTATAACGAGGGTCTTTTCAGTTGCCAGATGCTCTCATTGCCTTCATGTCTCTACATGAGTAAGAAATACCTTTGGGATTTTGCAACTGCAGGAAATGTCAAAATCCAATGGTTGTATTTCTTGATATGCAAAGACTATATAGAACTGCTTTAGTACCTGCAGATGTAAATACAGTTTTTTTTAATGAATAAAGTATATTTTTGCAATAAAAACATCAAATCTGCAACCCTTTTTTAATTCACACATATATGATAATTTCACATATATGGAGATGAAAGGTTCATCTAACAGTTACCAATGCTGGCATTCTAGAGCCAGTGCATTATGAAATAGTTCAGGCTTCAGTGGAAGTCTGGATACTGCTGACGACAACATTCCTCATCACAGAAGTGTAAACATCACCAATGGTAATTTAACTTGAGTAGTACAGTGTGAAAGGAACAAGTCAGTAGCTTATTCCATACCTTTCCAAATGTCCATCCATTGATTTTAATCGAAGTACAAGTCAGAAAAGATAGAAATGGGATATTGAATTGCAACCACCCATTCCAAACAACCTCATAGTTAAAATTTCTTCCCATCTTCATTGACTTTCTTCCCATTGCTGATTATAGAGTCAAGTCATACAGCATTGAACAGGCCCTTCAGCCCACTATGTCTATGTTGACTAACAAACATCAAACCACACTAATGCCATTTACCTGCACTTGGTCCACAGCCCTGGTATTTTAAGTGCTCATCCAGATGTTTCTTAAATATTGTGAAAGTACCTGCCTACACCACTCTATCAAGCAGCACTTTCCATATTTTTACCACCTTCTGGGTGAAAAGTCTTTCCTGAGATCTTCTCACCTCAAACTTGTGCCTCTGGTTTTTGTAACCAAACTAGTTTAGAAAGAACAAAGAATGACTTCATTCTCTCTTAACTTACTCTTAAAAACACTCTTGCCTTTTAATCAGTACTTTGATTTTGTGACATTGAATGTGAATTCAGAATTAAAGAATTTTCTGCCATATAACCCAGTGAAAGCAGCAAGCTGACATCAGATCTTTATTCATTTCCATGACTTCATACACCCTGGCTGTCCAGCCTAATTGCCACAGATTTACAAATTTGGCTGAGTTACTGTACATTTCTGGTTTGCATTTGATATCCTTTTCGGCTCAGTTGCAGCAATCACTTCCATGATGTGTGAACTCTTCATCCTCTGTGATTAGTGACGTTATGTACAAACATTCAAATATATCAGACAATAACTTACTTTACCTTCAGACCATTTAGGAGATTCTGTCAAAGTAATACAAGGGAAGACCTTAGAGTATAATTGCTACAAAGCACTTAGTCGCATTTAACAGACATATGGTTTACCAACAGTTTATTCTGTATCAATACTACCTTCAAAAGCCAGATAAAATCACTTGTATTATATTGTTGAGAAATTCACCAAAGTAACATGCTACAGACAGTTGCTTCTGTCTGCCATAAAAGGAAACACACTTGTATCATTCTTTTACTTCTTCTGGTTACACTTGAGTTGTTTCCCAGTAACAATTGGCTTTGAGCTTAGATGATCCTTGACCATTGAATTAATTCTTCACTTGCTTTGTCTTTAGGCTGGGCAGGAACCATCAGATTTCTTTTAACAATGTGCATATTTCAAGTCCACTGATAGTAAGTAAAATTGAACTGAGTTACGCTTATGCGCTAAAAGTGACAAGTTTAATATATAGGAATACATGTATTTCACTCAAAATCACAAACAAGTCTTTTGCCATATTGAGTCAAAAAGTGTGGAATTGGAAAAGTACAGCAGGTCAGGCAGCATCCAAGGAGCAGGAGAGGCAATATTTCGGGCATAGCCCTTCCTAACGACTCTCCTGCTCCTTGGACGCTGCCTGACCTGCTGTGCTTTTCCAGTGCTACACGTTTTGACTCTGATCTCCTTTTGACATATTGAGTCCAGCTGGACCCCAATCACAAGGTAATAGAGATATACAGCATGGAAACAGACCCTTTGGTCCAACTTGTCCATGCCAACCACATATCCTAAATTGATTTAACCACATTTGCCTGTAGTTGGCCCATATTCCTCTAAGCCCTTTCTATTCAGTTCTCTTTTAAATGTTGTAATAGTATCAGCCTCCACTACTTCTTCATTACTTTGTTTTTTTTCCAAGTAATGTTGACACGATCAAAGAAAAGTTTCAGTGACTTCCTAAAGAGTATTCAAACTGTTTAGTAATTTCTGTTCATTACTAATCTTCTTTGTACTCCTATATTTGAACAGACAACCAAATTGGTAATATTATAACTAACTCTTTCTAATTCCAGAGTCTCTCAAAAATTCCAAAGAACAACAAAGCAATACAATTCAAGACCTTCTCCAAGTAAAATGCTGCGGAGGGTGAAAATCTGAAAGTCATAGAAAATGCTGGAAAGACACAAAAGGTGACTGCATCTGTGAAGGGAGAAGGCAGAGTTAATGGGCTAGATTATTGTGGAGTTGTGGGGAATTCAGTGACCTGATGCTGAGGAGGATGCAAAGAGGCTTCAAGGCAAATTAGACAAGTTGAGTGAGGGGTCCAATACATGGCAAATGCAATATAACATACAAACATGAAGTTGTCCACTTTGTTAAGAGAAATAGAGTGGCAGAAAGCTATTTAAATGGTGAAGGATTGAGAAATGTTAATTCACAAAGGGACCTGCGTGCCTTTGTGCCCTGGTCATTGAAAATGGAAATGCAGGTGCAACAAGCAGTTAGGAATGCAATTGGTTTGTTGGCCTTCATTGCAAGAGGTTTTGAGTACAGGAACAAGGAACAGATGTACAGGCCTTCATGAGACTACAACTGGAGTATTGTGTACAGTTTTTGTCTCCTTACCTAAGCAAATATATACTTGGATAAAGGAAGTACAGCAAAGATTCGTCAGACTGATTCCTGGGATTGCAGGTTTAGTAGTAGGAGAAGAGATTAGGTCCAATGGGCTTGTATATGATGGAGTAGAAAAGAATGAGAGAGAAATCTCAATGAAACGTCTCAAATTCTGACATGGCTGGACAGACAATATACAGGGATAATGTTCCTCGGATGGCGGTCCAGAACAAGTGTTTGCAGTCTCAGGATACACAGTAGGTTATTTCAGACTGTGACGTGGTGAACCTGCGGAATTCTCTAATACACAAGGCTATGGAAGCAAAGTCAATAAATGTATTTAAAATGAAATGGTTCACTGGGTTGACATCATTTTTAGGTAAGATTGGAGCTGCTCTTGGTACACTTTCCCACATTCTTCATTGAATGTAGAATTAAGGACTGTTAATGGGCACTGTAAGTTAGACGTCTAATCAGAGACCGGCTAGCATGAAAAGTGCAGCCACCTGAGACATAAGATAAGAGAGAGGGTACTTAAAGATGGTGGCAACCTCCCTTCAACATTGTAAAATCTTTCGTTAAATAATGGATTTCATCAGAGACCTTCCGTAATATGTGGAGAGTTGTAGAGGAGCTGGAAGTTTTTGTTGCAAACGTTTCGTCCCCTGGCTAGGCGACATCCTCAGTGCTTGGGAGCCTCCTGCGAAGCGCTTCTTTGATGTTTCCTCCGGTGTTTATAGTGGTCTTCCCTGCCGCTTCCGGTTGTCAGTTTCAGCTGTCCGCTGCAGTGGTTGGTATATAGGGTCCAGGTCGATGTGTTTGTTGATGGAGTTTGTGGATGAATGCCATGCCTCTAGGAATTCCCTGGCTGTTCTCTGTCTGGCTTGCCCTATGATAGTAGTGTTGTCCCAGTCGAATTCATGTTGCTTGTTGTCTGCGTGTGTGGCTACTAAGGATAGCTGGTCGTATCGTTTCGTGGCTAGTTGATGTTCATGTATGCGGATTGTTAGCTGTCTTCCTGTTTGTCCTATATAGTGTTTACTGCAGTCCTTGCATGGTATTTTGTACACTACATTAGTTTAAATCAACGGAACACCCATGGGATCACCAATCTCGGGACTCATAGCAGAGGCAGTTATGCAAAGGTTAGAACAAACAGTCCTACCACAAATTCAACCCAAACTCTGGGTCAGATATGTCGATGACACGTTTGTAATCATTAAAAACACGGAAATAGAAAAAACACACCGGATCATCAACACCACACTCATAGGAATCCGATTCACGAGAGAAGAAAAGGATAGCCAACTCCCATTCCTAGACATGATGGTACAGAGAACACCAGACGGAGAATTCACTACAAGAGTACACAGGAAAGCCACACACACAGACCAAGTCCTAAACTACGAAAGTAACCACCCCAACACACACAAACGAACCTGCATCAGGACACTATTCAAAAGGGCCACAACACACTGCAGTACACCAGAACTGCAAAAAAGAAGAAGAGGAACAACTATACAAGGTATTCGCCAAAAACGGATACCCGCGCAACTTCAACAACAGATGCCTAAGAGAAAGA
>NC_057734.1:31869304-31951951 GCF_004010195.1 Chiloscyllium plagiosum
TCATCCCTCCCCCACTCACCTATTGTACTCTATGCTACTTTCTCCCCACCCCCACCCTCCTCTAGCTTATCTCTCCACCCTTCAGGCTCTCTGCCTTTATTCCTGATGAAGGGCTTTTGCCCGAAATGTCGATTTTACTGTTTCTTGGATGCTGCCTGAACTGCTGTGCTCTTCCAGCACCACTAATCCAGAATTCAGTAAATGATATCTGAGTATTCCAATAATAAGCAGTAAACCCTTATTGCTCAGCACCTGGTTAAACTATAGTCCAGGGTCCTCTGTGGTAAGAGTACTCATTGCAGGTAATGGCTTCTGTCATTCTATACATGCCTCTCTATGTCATCTTCAGGAAGGTGGAATGATATATACTTCAGGGAGATAAAGTCCAATGTAATCCAAAGAAAATTCATTGATGCATGAATGGAATGTAGAAATGAATAGATCATAGCTTTCAAATGAGTTTCAAGCACTTCACTCTACCCTTCATAGCAGAATATTAAATTTGACATGGGCCGAGATCATTAACTGGTGATACTTAGTGAAATTTATTTCCTCTCAACTATTTCAAGATAAAGTAATGCTCCTTTGCGCCCATAACTAAAGCTCAGTCTTTCCCTTTTCCAGGTCTCTGTTTTGACGATTCTCTGCCTGATTTGCAAAGCAAAATTAACAACATATTTGCCCTTCCCCTTTTGTAAGTGATAGTGTCAACATTGAATGTTTAACTCAGACCATTACTATGCCCAATGAATGGAAGCCATTCCAATATCTTTTTGAAGGTGGTTGGAATACCCCATTATCATAAATTAATCTCTTATAAAAATAAACATTCTGCGATGCTTGGCACCACGAGGAGTTCCTTCTACATTGACTGATAAATCACTTGATCATGTCCTTCTAACTTCTCTCATTTTTGCCCTTACACTTTTCCACTCCATCCTAGAATCACAATAAAACTCCTTCATTCTTACCTTCTGTTGTACCGTTTTTACATTCAACAGATCATCCTGTGACATTTCCAGCACCTCCAGCATGATGACACAATTAAGTACCTTTCTTTTCCCTTTCTCCGCAGCATTCTAAAAGCGTTATACCATCAAAAGTACTTTGGTTGACTTCTGAAATCACCCTCAATTACCATACCCATTTCCATGCTGTCTTTCAGTAAGAAATGTGAACAATTCCTTTCTACTTTATTTTCTCCCTCAATTGCTTACTTGCCATCTACATTTGCTGTTTATTCTTTTCAAGACAATTGTGTTATAATCCCAGATGATGGACAGGTCAGGTTCCTGGAATTAATTTATCTTTGCAGATTGTAAGTATTATTTTGCATTTGGTTACAACAGTGGTTAGGCACAGAACATAGTTAAACAAGGCTGTCAATGTTCTTTTAAAACTAGAACTCAAAGAACAAAGATCAATGATCGGTACAGCACAGGAACAGTGTGCTTCCTGATGAAGAACTTATGCTTGAAATGTCGACTCTCCTGCTCCTCGGATGCTGCCTGACTGGCTGTGCTTGTCCAGCACTACACTTTTCGAGCACAGGAACAGGCCCTGACACATAATGCCTTCCTAAACTACAAGCCTTTTGCCTCAACATGGTCCGTATCCCTCTATTCCCTGCCTAGTCAATAAGATGCCTCTTAAAAGTTACAATTGTATCTGCCTCCACCATCTTCTTTGGCAGTGCATTACAGGCACTGTGTAAAAACCTGCCTCTCACATCTCCTTTAAACTTAACTTCTTTTACCTTACATCTCCGTTCCCTAGTAATTGACTTTTTACTCTGAGAGAAAGACTATCTATCAATGCTTCTCATAGTCTTGTAAACTTCTGTCAGTTCACCCTTCATCCTTTGACATTCAAGTGAAAAGAAACCACGATTGTCCAATCTCTGCTCATAGCTAATACCTCCGAACCAAGCAACACCCTGGTAAATCCTTCTGTACCCTCCCCAAATATTCACATCCCTTGGGTCATGTGGCAACCAGAACGAGATGCAATATTCCAAAGGCCTAACTAAAGGTCTAGATAGCTGCAACATGATGCGCCAAAATTTTATATTCTATGCCCCAACCAATGAAGGAAAGCATGCTATGTGCCTTTTTGACTAACTTATTCACTTGTGTTGCTACTTTCAGCCAACTGTGGGCCTTTGTGCATAGACCCCTCTGAATGTTGATGCTACTAAGGGTTCTACCTTTTACTGTATACTTCCCATCCGCATTCAATCTTCCAAAATGCATCACCTCACATTTGTCTGGATTAAACTCCATTTGCCATTTAATTTTTTTTTACTGTCAGCAATATGCTCTTCAGATACTCAATTCCATGGGAATATTATACCTATTTTACAAAACTTTGACAAAGGGTCAGTTAGACTCGAAACGTTAGCTCTTTTCTCTCCTTACAGATGCTGCCAGGCCTGCTGAGATTTTCCAGCATTTTCTCTTTTGGTTTCAGATTCAAGCATCCGCAGTAATTTGCTTTTATACCTATTTTAACTTGTTAATTTCTTCCATTTTATTTATTCATGGGATGTGGGCATCTCTGGCTTGGTTGGTCTTTATTGTCCCAGAGAGAGTCAACCGCATTGCTGTGGGTCTGAAGTCACATGTAGGGTGACAGATTTCCTTCTTTAAAGTGAAAAAGATGGTTTTTCTTACAATCAATGATGGTCATCATTAGATTCTTAATTCCAGCTTCTTTGTTCAATTCAAATTCAACCATCTACCATGGCAGGATTTGAACCCGGGTCCCCAGGACGTTATCTGGGATGGACTCTGGATTAATAGTATAATGAAAGCCTCCCCAACAATGGAATCTTTCCCATTTCCTTCTTGGACTGCTGAAATAGTCTTAAAACTTGTTTCCTGATCTTCTTGGACTACTGAAATAGTTTTAAGATTTCTTGTAGAATCTGATGGCCTAAACCTCTTTTCATTTCTGCAAGCTTGAAACATTATTCTAACTCACACAGTTTGTGATGGTTGAAACTTTATTGCTGGAACAGCACAGCAGGTCAGGCAGCATCCAGGGAACAGGATCTCCTGTTCCCTGGATGCTGCCTGACCTGCTGTGCTGTTCCAGCAATAAAGTTTCAACTTTGATCTCCAGCATCTGCAGACCTCACTTTCTCCTCCAGTTTGTGATGGTATAAACCGAATGAAATTGTTCTACCGAACTGAAAATCTGATTCACCTGTAAAGATGAATTTGGAACCTAAGTTTTTTGGAAATGAACTTTAGTTAAACTACCAGTGTTTTTATGTCTGTTATAAATTTAGTAGTGGAACCATTTCATCAATTAGTACCACACGTATCTGACTAGGCCCTTAGTATATCACATGCTTTCTTGGAAATGGTGTATTCAGGTCGCTTTTTCAAATTACTTGCTGACCTCTTAAAAATCAACAGTTACCTTCACAAAAAAAATCCAAAAGCCACCTGCACTTATTGTGAAAATCAAAATTCACAAATTATAACTATTCGTTATACGCCTATATCACAATGATGTAAAGTCAGAATGTTCCCTTAATGGTAAGAGATGAGAAATGGCTACACCTGACAGTAATGTATATGTGTGTGTGTAAAGCGAAAACACTAAAATCAAATGCAAAAATACAAAGAGTAATCTAAAAGCCAAATAGATTGGTGTTTATTTCAATAGCATTGAAAAGCAAAAGGACAGAAGTCATGAGCCAATTCTACAGAATCCAGTTTTGAGCCCTGTACTAAAGGACAGGTGGACAATGCCGAAACAACAGAATGTTATAACAGTTTAAAGTATTTATGGAGTTGCTTATAATTGGCTTGTATTCATTTGAGTTTGGAAGGTTGTATGATGATGCGGTTGAGGTGTTTAAAATTGGACACAGTAGGTAGAGATGACCAATGCCTTCAGATGGAAGCTTTCAAGTTAGAACTCAGCATTCTTTCATTCACAGATCAGTAGAATTGTGGAATTCTTACCCCAAAAGACTGGTGAATGCTGCACCGATTAAATTGACCAAAATAGAGGCAGCCACTTCACGAAAAAGGTGAAGTCTGGGAAATGTCAGGAAGTGATGGATCAGCTACAATCTAATTGATCAGCAAACAGACACAAGAGGTTGAATGGCATGCTTCAGTTCTAATTTTTCCAAGGAAACTGATTCTTTAGATTTCTAAATCTCCCAGATCCCATCCTCAATTTCTGAGGAGCTGAAATAACTTGAGAAGCAAAAATGTTAAAAACTAGTGGGTGCCATTTTCCAACAATTGAATGTCATTTAACACAAGCCTAATCAAATGAATTGAGTCTTTTTTTTAAATTGCATGAACAAGGGCTTCACTACTGCATTGTAAGTGATCACATTCCATTTGTAGATCAGACTCAGCAAAAATAACTTGTCCATGATGCAGGAGCTTTTTAGAAAATGAATTTGTTCTGCCTTTGTACTGAAGTGACAAATACAAATAAAATGTTAAACAAAGTAAGTGGGCTTGATGATATCTTGTGCAAACATATCAAACGCTTTGGTGACTCAGTATGCCCAACAATTGCATGGTTGCCAACAAGATTCTTAAGCTGTGGAGTTGAGCAGGAATATTGGCAAAAGTGAAGTCAAGAAATGACCCAGTCGGGCCTAAGAGCTTCATGCTGATCTCAGAAACATGCTATAACTTTAACACATTTAGTTGACATTATGACACATAACATTCTAGTATAAGATATCCCCATTTTATAATCTGTTCATTCAGTCAGCAGTTAAGCAGTCCATCAGTCTGCTAGCAAGTCAGTCACCTATATATATCTCATATGACAATAAGCATGTGTCTATAAATCTGAGATGTCATTTATTGCACCCAACTGTTAGTACACTTCCAAATCCACTCTGCTTAAAAAAGGCGAATGTCCTAGAGGGGATTTTGGTATTAGATTACAATTGACCAGAAATTGAACTGAACTTGCATTAGAGAGGGCTATAGAAGAGATTTGTTGGGATGTTGTATTACTGAAATGATTCTGCTATGATGAGAAACCGGATAGGCTGGGATGTGTTCTTTAGAGCACAGAAGGTTGGGGGAGGGGACTGTGTGGATGGGGAAATGACTGAGGTGTGCAAAGGTAGTAGATATGGAGAAGCTTTCCCCCTTAGTATAGTAGTCAATAACCAGGAGTGTTGTTTAAAGGTAAGGAGCAGGAGATTCAGAGGGACTTGAGGAAAAGTATGTTCACTCAGAGGATTGAATATTTCTGGAATTCACTGCCTGGAAGGATGGTAGAGCTGGGCATCTTCAAGACATTTTGGAGCTATTTCAATAAGGGCTTGAAAGGCCATGGCATACAAGACTAGGGGCAAGGGCTCAAATTAGAAAGGAAGATGTTTGTTAACTGATGTAGCCAAGATGGACTAAAAGGTCTCTTTCTATGCTATAGAAATTCCATGACTCAAATAGCTGCCTTAATAAGAACCCAATTCTCCATGCTATGTGTTACATGGCCTAACATATAGAAAATCTCAAGCACATCACATCAGATCAATCCCAATGTGGTACCTCAGCTACAGACTGTTTGAGAGACATATCCTAAATTACTTGGTCCACTTTGTATAAGTCTGATTCTTGAACAAGTGAGTTTCAGACCAGTTAAGGATGTTTCCAAAACGTGACAAAAACAGATTCAACCTTCACAGATTTTTCTGCTGCATATGACACAGTCAATTATTGGATTTAAATTATTCCATGTCACCAAAGATACCAGATTAATCAAGCTGATAAGCCAATAAAAGCCTTTCTTTGTTGACCTAAATGATAAGCAAAGCAGATAGCACATACAGAAAAATGATTCAAGATAGTGCTTCTTGGACACTTGCTGTTCAATATTTCTACCAACAACCCTTTCATTCATCCATATACCAGGTTTCCTTTTTGCTGATGACCTATGCCCATAGCATCTTAGAACCAACCCTTCAATTGAGAAGTTGCTTGAAAATGCATTAGATGGACTGACTATTGATTATTTAATGCTGCGATTAATCAATCATCTGTAAGCCAACCCTGAAAAGAAATAAATCAGTTCCTTTCATTTTACACTGGTATGGAAGAACACTAGCATACAATTTTAAGCCAAGTATATCTTGGGGCAGCAATAGGTTACACCCTAAACCAAAAAAATCACGTCATAAAACTAAAAGTGAAGTTGACAGCCAGAAATAATATTGTAAGAGCCTGGCCAAATCAAAATGTTATAAACATAGCCCTTACTTTATGTTACTCACCAGACAAACCTGCCCAGTTTGGGAATGCTCGTCACACACCAAGTCAGTGCAGCCTGCTGGCTACCTAATAATCTAGTCCTGTTTGCTGATTCTGGTCCATCCACTGTAAGGAGGCAAGTTACATCTGGAAAGATCAGACCACTGACTCTCATCACACAACAAGAGTCCAGAGACAGTATGTTCCTTTCGGGTGAAGGGCAAGGCTGGTAGGTTTAGGGAATGACCTGATGATTAGAGAAATTGAAGTTTTGGTCAAGAATAAAAAGGAAGTATATGTCAGGTATAGACAGTGGCGATCAAGTGAATTCTCAGAAAAGTTTAAAGGCAGTAGGAGTATATTTAAAAGGGAAATGAAGAAGGCAAAAAGGGCACATGAGATAGCTTTGGTAAATAGGGTTAAGGAGAACCCAAAGGGATTCTACAAATACATTAAGGACAAAGGGATAAGGCCCCTTAAAGATCAACAAGGCCTTAATGTGAAGAATGATGGGAGATTAGGGAGATACTAAATGAGTATTTTGCATCAGTGTTTACTGTGGAGAAGGACATGAAAGACAGAGAATGTGGGAAATAAATTGCGACATCTTGAAAAATGTCAATATTACAGAGGAGGAGACGTTAAACATCTTAAAATACATAAAGGTGGTTAAACTCCCAGGACCTGATCAGGTGTACCCGAGAGCTCTGTGGAAAGCTAAGGAAGTGATTGCTGGGCCCCTTGCTGAGTTTTTTGTATCATCAAAAGTCACAGGTGAGGTGCCAGAAAGCTGGAGGTTGGCTACTATGGTGCCACTATTTAAGAAAGGTGGTAAGGAAAAGCCAGGGAACTACAGACCGGTGAGCCTGACATTGATAGCGGGCAAGGTTTTGGAGGAAATCCTGAGGGATAGGATTTACATGTATTTGGAAAGGAAAGGACTGTCTATGGAAAGTCAACATGGCTTTGAGTGGCAGATGGAGTTTAATGTGAGATGCTACATTTTGGAAAGGCAAATCAGAGCAGGACTTATACGTTTAGTGGTAAGGTCCTGGGGAATGTTGCTGAACAAAGAGACCTTGGAGTGCAGGTTCATAGCTCCTTGAAAGTGGAGTTGCATGTAGATAGGACAGTGAAGAAGGCATTTAGTATGATTTCTTTTAATGGTCAGTGCACTGAGTAAAGGAGATGGGAAGTAATGTTGAAGCTGTACAAGACATTGGTTAGGCCATTTGTGGAATATTGCATGCATTCTGGTCTCCCTGCTATAGGAAAGATGTTGTGATATTCGAAAAGGTTCAGAAAAAATTTACAAGGATGTCACCAGGGTTGGAGGATTTGAGCTATAGGGAAAGTCTGAATAGGCTGGGCTGTTTTCCCTGAAGTGTCAGAGGCTGAGGGGTGACCTTCTCGAGGTTTATAAAATCATGAGGGGCATGAATAGGGATAGAGAAGATCATTTCCTGGTGGGGGTGGGGCTGGGGGTCCAACAGTAGAGGGCATATGTTAAAGGTGAGAGGAAAAAGATTTAAAAGGGACCGAAGGGACAACTTTTTCATGCAGAGGTGGTGAGTGTATGGAATGAACTGTCAGAGGAAATGGTGAAGGTTGGTACAATTACAACATTTAAAAGGCACTTGGACAGGTGTACGAATAAGAAGGGTTTAGAAGGGTATGGGCCAAGTGCTAGCAAATGGGACTAGATTGGGTTAGAATATCTGGTTGGCATGGACAAATTGGACTGAAGGATCTGTTTCTGTGCTGTTCATCTCTATGACTCTATCATCCACTCTGTCACAAAGGGCCAGCAACAAAGAGGCTCAAGTCAAGGGATAGGTTCTAACACAATGTTCACCCTCTAGACTGTAAACTCTAGAGTTGCTGCCTTGCTAACTGATCAACACAGTTGATGATACAGATTCAGGTACACAGTACAGAGGAAGTCACAAAAATTCTCAGGCTCAGAGGAATTCGTCCCATCAACAGGCAAGGAATCCTAGCCTCCTTGACTGTGTCACATTCATGTCCGTATTGGTGTTATCTATTGCAAGTCCTCAATGGTAACAGTAAAGTAGAGCCAAATAAACCCTGTCAACTTCAGAGAGGCAGACCAAACAATTAAACACCTCCAAGAATATTCTCTACCACCACGGCCATGCAGGCTCTGAAGATCTGATGAGCTTTACTCTCAAGCTCGAGACTGCATGGGCCAGAGCGAGGTAAGGTGTAGCAATACAAGAGGAGTTCAGAAGTAGTTGGATTTCCCTGTATTCTTGTGAATGCTGAAGGTGTCAAAAATGCCAGAATTATATTAGAAATATTCATCTTTAGTCTGCTGAAAACATGAAATTGCATTTGAAATCACTGTAGGAGTCAAAACATAGCAACCAAAGGGTTAAAATTAATTATAACTCTTTGTAATTTTTTTTGAGAAGGGCTATTAATGATGACATTTGCTTTAAAAACTGTTACATCCCGAGTGTGTCTGCCATATCAAGAGGCATAAGAGGGCTCAACTATATTCACCTGAAAACATGGCCTATAGTTACAAGAGTCTCTTATGTTGCCTGCAATTGGATTAAGTGTCATTTTGGTGGAATGGGGAAAAGGAACTTCAACTCTGGAGTTTGTATGGTTCAAGTAGTATCAAATCTGAAGTTTGTGGACCAGCTGTGAAACAATAGATTGCATGGAACATTATGGAAATAAAGTTCAAGACCCCTTACTAGACTGCACAGGGTCTGGCGGCATGACAGCAAGAAATCTGGCATTGCTCGTAGACCTATACATTTTGATTTTGACTGCAAAATTATAATAGAAGCAAAAATTATTGTTGCAAATCTAAACATGTAAGTAGCTCACTAACAGCTAGATCAGAGTCAGAGGGAGAATGACAGAAAGCACAAAGTGACAATGGAAAAAAGAGAAAGGATGAGAGATGCCAAAGGAAGAAAAGGAAAAATCATTGGGGAGGTGGATATGCACATTCTAGGAATGAATTAAAAAGAAGACAATCCAGATTCCTGTTGTATATTCAGGGGGACTACTGCAGAAACAATGTAATCAGACATGAATGAAGTTTCTCCGGTGGGCCAAAAGTTTCTTGTTGAAGTCACTATGACACAACCCGATAGATTTCAGGGCCAATGGGTCCATGCTCTGCCTTTAGGTATCAAGAGAGTTCTAATCCCCTAGATATGTTGAATATTTTGAATAATATGTTCCTCTTCACTTTCACCAGCAGACAGATGTAGTCCTGGGTGTTAGAATCATAGAATCCCTTCAGTATGGAAGCAGGTAATTTGGCCCATCAGACTGACACTCTGTCAAGCATCCCACCCAGACCCTGCCTCCTCCACAATCCCTGTAACCGTGCATTTCCCATGGCTAATTCCACCTGCACACCTCTGGACACAATGGACCATTTAGCATGGCCAATCCACCTCATCTTTGGACTGTGGGAGGAAACTGGAGCACTGGGACAGTAACCAGGCAGACACAGGGAGAATGTGCAAACTCCACACAGACAATCAACCGGGTCTCTGGTGCTGTGAGGCAGCAGTGCCAATCACTGAGCCACTGTGCAGCCCAGGAAAGCCACCTAGGTATCTAGGAAAGATAAATTCACTTTAATTCTTTGACCTTTTTTTCGGGATTGTATTATGAGCAAAGATTAAACAGGTTGGGACTGAACTCATTGGAATTTAGAAGAATGAGAGGTGAGCTTATTGAGACATACAGAATTCTTAAGGAGCTTGACAGGGTAAGTGCTGAGAGGACGTTTCCCCTCATGGGTGAGTCTCAGACCAGAGGGCATAGTCTCAGAATGAAGAGGTGTCAATTTAAGATGGAGATGAAGAGGAATTTCTTCTCTCAGAGTGTTGAGAGTCTTTGGAATTCTTTTCCACAGAGAGGTGTTAGGGCAGAGTCCTTGTGTATAAATAGGGCTGATGTTGATAGATTGTTGATCAGTAGGGCAATCAAGATTCATGAGGAAAGGGCAGGAAAGTGGTCATGAAGACTGTTGGATCAGCCATGATCCCAGTGAACAACAAAGCAGGCTCTAGGGCTGAAGGGCCTACTCCTGTTTCAAGTTCTTATGGACAAGAGATTTGAATCCTGGTCATAGCATTTGGGATTTGGTAAGGTTTTTGTTGTAAACAGCATATGTTAAATCAAAATGGAGCTGGAATTAAAGAGGTGCAGTAAAAGGAAAGGCTCAGCCATTGGGGTTTCAGGAATTGGAACAGAGAAAAGGATGACGAGTGAGATCAGGACGTTGAACTGGGCTGGAGGCCCCGTGAGAAAAGCAGTCAGTAAAAAAGACTAAAAGAAGGTTTAGGATTGGAATTGGGAAAGGCTGGAACATGTGAAGACTAGAGTAGGGACAGCAGATCTGGAGAAAGGCTGGAAAAGGAAAACTAGAGGCATCGAATGGTTAGGAAGGAGATGTAAAATTAGGAATTGATTCAATGAAATATAAAGAAAGAATAGAGGTTGGAGAGGGTCAGTGGGCAAATTGATGCAGCAAAGGCAGACAAAATGCCTGCAAAGACTAAACAAAAGAGACAGAAATACCAAGTAGAGACAGTCCACGATTAGATGTGGTCAGGCACCAAATCATGATGCTGAAAGTCCCAAAAATAAAATCATTTGTGAGACAGTGTTGGATGATGCAGGAAGCAACAAATTTTTATCAAAAAAATAAAAATATATTGAGAAAATGTACAAATCTGGTAAAAATAAAGCAGGCTATAATAGAAACCTATCATTTCTTTTATATGTTAGATGCTGCATCTACCTATAATCTATTAACTGTTATGCGTTTGCACTGCCTATGAACATTACTCCCTGTTAAAATGTTGTTGTCATATCTTTTCATCAACCTTGCCCTTATAAGTTCTTATGCCCAATTTCTAATGGAAACTGCCTGTATAAAATTTCCATGCAGTATGAACACATTAACTCCATTTGTAACACTGTCATGCCCTCGTTCGAAATTTCCCATTTCCTCAGATGACTGCTCAGTAATTCTTACATTGCAACAACTTTCCTTCCAACTTGCTTTATGTTTTGCTTCTGAACCATAAACGGTAGAATAAAGTAAAAGTATTATGGGAGCATTTGAAGTAACATGATTTCAGGCTGAACAAAATAGGGTTTGGTCTTGTTATCACCTGATCTTTAGCTCCATTAATAGCTTTTAGTCCCGACTCCTGTGTGCCACCTGGCAATTATTCATTCCAAAGTTTCTATCAGTAAATTCCTCTGTAACCATTCATATCATCAGTACAGTTATCACCGGTAATAGCCTCCATAATTGCTGCTTTTTGCTCAGTGCTATAGCTTTATAAGTGATGACAACATTCTAAAACGTAAAATCAACATGAATAGCAGCAAAGAAGAGGAAACCTTTAGTTCACATCAACAGCACGAACCCACAACCCTCCGACTCCTGCCCCCACCTCCACCAGCACCATCAAAACCTGGGCTGTACAAGTATTACAATGAAGCACCTGGCAAGCCTTGAACTGTTAGCATTCACGTCACCCTCATTCAAAGCAAAGCTGCATCCTGCTCAAACTATCGGCACAATTATATGGATCTGTCCTGTTAATGCACCAGGTGTGATTTTATCATGTAAAACAGTGTAGCATTATGTTAATAGGTCCCCTTTCAGCTTATGGAGGAGCTTTCTGCTGGAACATTGGGTGTATAGTTTAAATAGGCAATGATATTGGATTGTCTTCGAATATAGAACTAGATATTGGACTAGAGTAGTCAACCTCACAGCAGAACCACGTTGCAAAACCTTAACTTGATATACTTGACACCATAGTTAACAAACCAAAGCAATCCTTCACAAGTATTGAGCCAGATACACTGAAATGTACTTCTGCTGTAGATTTCATACATGCTGTTCTCTGTTTTACATTTCAACCAATCTGGTCCTCATTCACGCAGTCAATTAGAGGTTGGAATGTGTCCAACACCTGTTAGTCTGATGTTCAGTCTGCCGTTTAACTCAACACCAACAAAGTATAAAACCCCACACAGCTGTCAGTCTCTGCCTTTAACCTTACTGCATTCAAGGTGGCAAGGAACAGTTTCTTAGATCACAACAATCATTTCCCTCTCTACCTCAAGTATCTATTTATAGCATGTAGAAACCTCAGTTGCACGTATTAGAAAGTTAATAATCTATGATTATCAAGTCATCTGAGGCATTAAAAAAAACAGCAGGATGATCTAAACTCTGAGTCTGAGTTCAAACCTCTGGCATCACTTTCCTTTATTGGCCTTAGCTTCTTAAGGAAAGAGTGTCTCCTTACATGCTCCAAAGGCTTTTAATTATTGAGTCTTCCTCCAGTTCAGGTCTCTATATTGCATGAGGTATCACCTTGTCTTGCAAATGCAGAAACAGATATCATATGTTGAAGAAATACATACAGTATTTATAACAGCTGACAAAGACACACTCAAAGAATCATATTTTCCAGACAATGTCCCAGACACCACTATCACTATCCATGGATATTTCCTGTCCCACTGAAAGGACAGACCCAGCAGACGTGGTGACACAGTGGTATACAGTTGGAAAGGAGTTGCCCTGGGAATCCTCAACATTGACTCCAGACCCCATGAAGCCTCATGGCTTCAGGTTAAACATGGGCAAGGAAACCTCCTGCTGATTACCACAGACCGTCCCCCCTTGACTGATGAATCAGTACTCTGTCAAGTTGAACAACATTTGGAGGAAGCAATAAAGGTGGCAACAGCACAAAATGTATTCTGGGTGGGGGATTTCAATGTCCTCAGTAGCTTGGCAGCAGTACTATTGATTGAGCTGGTCCAGTCCCAAAGGACATAGCTGCTAGACAGGGTGTACGGCAGATGGTAAGGGAACCAACAAGAGGGAAAAACATAGTTTACCTCATCCTTACCAATCTGCTGGCTGCAGATGCATCTGTCCATGACTCCATCAGTAAGATGAATGGCCTATGCCCAACACATTGACTCGGATACTGCCTGACCTGCTGTGCTTTTCCAGCGTCACACGTTTCGACTCTCCAGCACCTGCAGCCCTACTTTCTGTCTATCAGTAAGAGTGACCAGCACACAGCCCTTGTGGAGATGAAGCCTCGTCTTTACATTGAGAATAAACCCCATTGTGTTCTGTGGCACTATCACCATGCTAAATGGGACAGACTTTGAACAGATCTAGCAACTCAAGACTGCGCATCCATAAGGTGCCTTGGGTCATTAGCAGCAGCAGAATTATACTCCAGCGCAATCTGTAACCTCATGACTGGCACATCCCTCACTCAACCATTACTATCAAGCCAGGAGATCAATCCTGGTTCTATGGAGACTACAGGAGGGCATGCCAGTAACAGTACCACGCACACTAAAAATGAGGTGTCAACTTGGTGGAAGCTACCAAACAGGACTATGTACGTGCCAAACAGCATATGCAGCAAGTGACAGACAGAGCTAAGCGAATGCACAACCAATGGATCAGATCCAAACTCTGTAGTCCTGCCACATCCTGCTGTGAATGGCGGTTAAGCAACTTACTGGAGGAAAAGGCTCCACAAATATCTCTATCCTCAATGAGTAAAGTGCCAACACATCAGTACAAAAGATAAGGCTGAAACATTTGCAGTAATCTTCAGGCAGAAAATGCCGAGTGGAAGATCCATTTTGGCCTCCTACAGTGGTCCCCAACATCACAACCAATTTGATTCAGCCAGTTTAATTCACTGCACATGACATCAAGAAATGGCTGAAGGCACTGGATACTGCAAAGGCTATGGCCCCTGACAACACTCTGGCAAGGCTACAGAAGATTTGTGCTCCAAGACTTGTTTCAACCCTCGACAAACTGTTCCAGTATAGCTACAGCACTGGCATCAACCCAACAATGTGGAAAATAACCCAGGTATGGTTCTGCACATGAAAAGCAGGACAAATCCAACCTGGCCAATTACAACTCCAACAGTCTACTCTCGGGCATTAGTAAAGCGATGGAAGGTGTCATCAATATCAACTCCAAAGAACTCACCATCCTGACTTGGAAATATATTTCAAGCCAGAGAAGTGAACATTCCATGAGTCAATAAATAGAAATCTCACCAAAAAAATTAGGGCAATTAACAAGTCTTATGACTGCCAAAATATCTATCTGGCACTGAAAATTAACCAGTACCAGCATGGAATTACTGTGCTGTTTCTTGTGTTTTTTTGGCGAAGTCTAAGTTGCGTTGAGGTTTTTGAGGATTTTTCACTGTGAGGCCCAGCCATATCTCAGAGTATTTTGCCAAACTCAGCTCATTAGCTTTCTACCCTACTCTCGCATTCAGTTCTGTTTTAACATTTACCCTTTTACCATACCCCGTTTCCAGAACAACTCCACCACTCATTTGAATTGACTGACATCCTGGCACCTTGCCATCTGTAAGAGCCTGTTATGCACCCTTACTATACTCCCTGTACACTCAGGACCGCATGGCTAAATTTCATCCTAACTCCACCTGCAAGTTTGCAGATGATACCACCATTGTAGGCCAGATCTCAAACAATGATGAGACAGAATACAGGAAAGAGATAGAGTGCTTGGTAGCATGGTATAAAGATAATAATCTCTCCGTCAATGTCAGCAAAATGAAAGGAGCTGGTCATTGACTTCAGGAAGCAAGATGAAGGGCACGCCCCTATATACCTCAATGGAGCTGAGCTGGAGGTGGTCGAGTGTCAAGTTCCGAGGAATGACAATCACCAATTATCTGTCCTGATCCACCCATGTTGATACAATGGTCAAGAAAGCACAATAATATCTTTACTTCCTCAAGAGGCTAAGGAAATTCGGCATGTTTGTAAAGACTCATAGAATTTTTATAGATGCACCATAGAACGCATTCTATCCAGATGCATCACGGCTTGGTATGGCAATTGCTCTACCCAGGATCTTAAGAAACTACAGAGAGTTATGAATGCAGCCCAGTCCATCACGCAGGCCAACCTTTCATTCATTGACTCCATCTAGATGACCTGCTGCCTCAGAAAGGCAGCCAATATAATCAAATACCACTCCCACACCGGTTACAATCTCTTCCAACCTCCTCCATGGGGTAAAAGATACAACGCTTAAACACATGTATCAACAGATTCAAGAACAGCTTCTTCCCCATGGTTATTAGACTTCTAATTGGACGTCTCAAATTTCAAATTTAACGTGGATCTCGCTCTTCCCTGTAGCCATATCATTGCATTCTTCCCTCTGTTCTATTGCCCTCATGCACTTTATATGATATGATCTGCCTGTACTGCATGTAAAACAAAACTTTTCACTTTGCCTAGTTACTTGTGACAATAATAAATCAAATGGAAAACTACAATTATCACCATAGAACAGCTCTTGAACAGAAATAGCCTCAAGCTAGAGATATCACATTCAATTGCAAGTAATTAATTACTTCAGTGATTTCAAATTTTCCTAGGTCCCAGTTAGTTAAGTGTTTCTTTGTTGACAAAACTTTTTTTTGGTTTTCACTTCTTTGCAGCTTTTTTCTCTCTTTTCTTCTGTCTTGCAGCATGCCTGTCTCTTCAACAACTCTTGGAGTCTCTGACTCTCTCCCACACTTATGGTCTCCCTCACTCTCCATTGGAATCTCCTTCTCTCTCCCAGCGGCAATCTTTAATTTAGATCTGAGATTGAGATCAGTGAAACCAAAGAAAGGGTAGAAATCTGTTAGACAGGGGAATCAAGCATTATTGGGGGTGAATTGGAACATGAAATCTGAGACAAAAACAGATGAACCCTAACCCTATTCAATGGCACAGCAGGCTTGAATGGTCTACATCTCTTCATATCTCATATCAAGTGATGACCCCACACACAGTCCTGGTGGAGAAAGATCTTTGATTAGAGTGGTGCTGAAAAAGCACAGCAGGTCAGACTGCATCTGAGGAGCAGGAAAATTGACATTTCGGGCAAAAGCCTTCATCAGGAATTGATGATCTTTGTCCAGTGACAGGATTAGCAGAAATAATTGCAGGTTATGTTTCATAGATAAAGCCAGATATATGCACAAATGTTGTTACTGCATCTGAGGAGCAGGAAAATTGACATTTCGGGCAAAAGCCCTTCATCAGGAATTGATGATCTTTGTCCAGTGACAGGATTAGCAGAAATAATTGCAGGTTATGTTTCGTAGATAAAGCCAGATATATGCACAAATGTTGTTGCCTCTAATCTAACCTGAACCCTACCTTCTGAGGAGCCCAATGTCCTTGCTTGCTTCTGGGTGGCCATCAGAGCACAGAGGGTGTTCCATATCAATCAGCCTCTATAATATCACTGCTGCCTCCAAAGCTAACTGCCTGCTTCATAAATCGCCACTCAAGTCTTCCCTTGGTGCATTTGAAAATGAGTTCTTGATTTAAACTCTGGGCTCTGGGCCTCCCCTGCCCCACTGGATTAGCTGACTGGTCACACCTCTCTCCAGACTTTTCCTGACAGTTCCCCTTTTTCATGGAGTTAACTAACCAAATCCATCTTTCTCCTTCGAGTTCCTCACTCAACAAGTCACTATCTCCTTCCCTGTGCTGTTACATCTTGAGTTGGCTGCTAGTGGTGATAATGGTGCCTGCTGCTGACCACTGGGCTGCCATTGCCCTCACTGGTGGGCTCACTCTTGCCACTTCTTGCTGACTATATTCTCTCTCCCTCTGTACTGCTATTACCATGAGTGCTGGGCATATTGTTCCCAATACACTCTAATGGTGTAACCACCTTCTGCCAGTTGAGCAAGGTTAAAATTGCTTAACAAAGTGAAGGGAAGGTCCAGCTACATCTGGACTCAACTTTTTCTTTCATATCACTCAAGAGATGGGGGTATTGTTGGCTGGACCAGCATTTTATTGCCCACCCCTAGTTGCCCTTGAGAAGGTGGTGGTGAGCTACCATCTTGAATTGGTGAAGTTTTGTAGCTTGACCCAGGATGCTGTTAGGGAGGCAGTTCTAGGATTTTAACTCAATGACACTGAAGGAATGGCAATATATTTCCAAGTCAGGATGGTGAGTCGCTTGGTGAGGCATTTGCAAGGATGGTGTTCTCATGTACCTGCTGCCCTTATCCTTCTAGATGGAAGTGGTCAAAGAACTGGAAGGTTTTTAGATTAGATTAGATTAGATTACTTACAGTGTGGAAACAGGCCCTTCGGCCCAACAAGTCCACACCGACCCGCCGAAGCGCAACCCACCCATACCCCTCCATTTACCCCTTATCTAACACTACGGGCAATTTAGCATGGCCAATTCACTTGACCTGCACATTTTTGGACTATGGGAGGAAACCGGAGCACCCGGAGGAAACCCACGCAAATACAGGGAGAATGTGCAAACTCCACACAGTCAGTCGCCTGAGGCAGGAATTGAACCCAGGTCGCTGGCGCTGTGAGGCAGCAGTGCTAACCACTGTGCCACCGTGCCGCCCACAAAGGTTCTGTCTCAGGATCCAGGAGTACATCTTATAAATACTACACATTGCTGCTACTGAGTATTCTGCCAAGGAGGGAGTGGATTCTTATGAAATGGTGCCAATCAAACAGGCTGCTTTGTTCTGGATGGTGTCAACTTTCTTGAGTGTTGTTGAAGCTGCATTCATCCAGGCAAGTGGGGAACATTCCCTCACACTCAGGACTTGTGTCTTGTACATGGTGGAGAGGCTTGGGGAATCAAATGGTGAGTTACCCACCACAGTATTCCTAGCCTCTTACCTGCTTTGGTTGCCACTATATTTATGTGGCGTGACCAGTTAAGTTTCTGGTCAATGGTAAGCCCCAGGATGTTGATAGTGGGAAATTTGGTGATAATGACACCATTGAATGTCAAGGAGTGGTGCTTGTGTTGATCCTTATTGGAGATGGTCACTCCCTGGCAATTGTATGGCATGAATATTATTTGTCACTTGTCAGTCCAAGCCTCGATATGGTCCAGATCCTATTGCATTTGAACATGGACTGCTTCAGTATCTGAGGAGTCAGGAATGGCACTGAACAAGTTAGGATAGTGAGTGGCTTGAAGGGATCATGATGACATCTTCCATCAATTTACTGATGACCAAGAGTAGACTGTTTGCACTGTAATTGGCCAGGTTGGTTTTGTCCTACTTTCTGTGTAAGAACATACTTGGGCAATTTTCCACATTGTTGGGTTGATGCCAGTGTTATACTCTGCTGGAATAGCTTGGCTAGGGAAGCAGTATGTTCTGAAGCACAATTCTTCAATTGTATTGCTGGAATATTGTCAGGGCCCACAGCCTTTGCAGTCTCCAGTGCCTCCTTCTGTTTCTTGTTATCATGTGGAGTGAATTGAATTGGCTGAAGGCTGGTATCTGTGATTCTGGGGACCACTGGAGAAGGCTGAGATCAATCATCCACTTGGCATGTCTGGCTGAAGATTGCTGCAAATGCTTCAGCCTTATCTTTTGCACTGATATACTGGAGCTCTTTAATCATTGAGAATGGGGATATATGTGTGGAGCATCCCTCTCCAGTAAGTTATATAATTGGTCACTAACCTTCAAGACTGGATGTGGCAGGACTATAGAGCTTGGATCTGATCCATTGGCTGTGGAATCACTTAGACCCGTCTATCACTTGCTGTTTATTGCTGGTTGGCATGTATGTAGTCTGTTTTGTAGCTTCATCAAGTTGACACTTCATTTCAAGTGTGCATGGTACTGCTTCTGGCATATCCTCCTGCACTCTTCATTGAATCACGGTTGATCCCCTGGCTTGATGGTAATGGTAGAGTAAAGGATATACTGGACCATGAGTTTGAGTACAATTCAGATGCTGATAATGACTGACAGCACCTCATGAATGCCCAGACTGGAGCTTGCAGATTTATTCAATGCTCAGCCTGTGGTGCTTTTGCTGAGACATTCTTGGTGGTGGACATTGAAGTTACAGCCTGGAGTACATTTTGAACCCTTGTCACTCAGTGCTTCCTCCAAGTACTGTTTAACATCGAGCAGTGCTGATTCATCGGCTCGGTATGTATGGAGGTGACATGTGGCAATCAACAGGAAGATTCCAAATCCATGTTTGAGTGATGCCATGAGACTTCATAGGGTCTGCAGTCAATATTGAGAATTCCTAGGGCAGCTCTCTCCTGCATTGCCACCTCTGCTGGGCCTGTCCTGCCAGTGGGACAGGACACATCAAGGTTTAGTAATAGTGTTATCTGTAAGATATGATTTCATGAGCCGGGCTGTTGCTTCACTAGTCGGTGAGATGGCATTCCCAATTTTGGCACTAGCTCTCAGATGTGGAGCATTTTGTTTGGTTGACAGAATTGTATGTTTGTCATTGTCTTTTGCCAGGTGGTCCATCCAGTTTCATTCCTTTTTTTCCTTTCTAGTGGTTGATACAACTCAATAGCTTGCTAAGCCATGTCATAAGGCAGTTAAGTGTCAAACACATCATGTGGCTGGAGTCACTTGTTGGCAGGCAGTGATAGCAGCTTCTTTCCTGATAGGACACTGATGTATCTGATGACTTCATGGTCATCATTAGACTTGTAACTCCATATTTTTATTAAGTTCAAACGCCACCATCTGCCATGGTAGGATTCAAACCCAAGTTCAAGAAAGTTATTTGGGTTTCTGAATTATTAGTCCATTGACAATACAACTAGATCATCGTACCCTCTAAATTTATATTTATTCATATCTTCCATGAAACAATACTTCAACGCACTTTAATAGTAAGTTGGTTATGAGGTTCCATTTCCACCATGGAAGGATGCAGATCATAATCCAGGATTTTCATATTCATATTCAATTTTCATAGTCTTTCATTTGCCCTCACCTGAAATATCGGTGCAATTTGTGTTAACTAATGGGGAGGGCGTGATTTGTAGGAATATTGTTTGGAGATTTTAAATGGCCCCATTTTAAAGGGCCAAACACAAGCCTCGTGTTTGTGTTCCTGTAAGCGGTGACCCAATATGAGATGGGGGCAGCTTCTGGTACAGCTCACTGGCTTTGGCCTGGAGTTTTTCAATACAAAGCCAGACTTGTGCTCAGCCTTTGTGATCAGCAAAAGTTTGTTTTGTATTGTATTGTTCAAAGTAATACCTTTCTTTTAATTGAAATTAAATGATTTACATTGTATGCTAAAACAAACGTGTATGTGCTTTTTTTGCCCATGTGACTTGCATTCAAATCTTCACTTTTAAGTACTGTGTTTTTAAAACTAAAATGCACAATAGTTATTTAGCAAATGAGGCAAAGTCTGAATGTTTTTGAGTATTGTCTTAGCATTTCCCACTGATGGAGTAGGGCTTAGATGGTTCTTTCACATCCATTCAGTCTCAGCCCCATGTTATCTGACACCATCAATGACATCACCTCCTTGCACACATGCTGGAAGCAATTGTCAGAACATTGATACATTTATCCATTTACACTACATGCCTTCAAGTTCACATTTCTAAAAATTGTTACACTGTATGAAGCTTTGTGGATTCCAACCAAATTGCCACTGAGCACCCCCACCCCACCATATCTTTCGCTACATTTCATTTTCCAACAGTGCTCTTGCTCTCTGGGAGGTCATATAGGCTTTATATGCTTGCTTTACATTTACTGAGAGGACAAACACATCATACAGTGTGATGGCAGCTCCCATGATAGTTTGCTCCTGGATGCCACACATATGAAATGACACCTGAACGTAAAGGCAGTGAAGAACATTTAAGGCAAAACCGATTCATGAGAGCACATTCCAGGACTCGAACATTAACAATTCCTTGAAATGGAAGACAATGAATGAAATTTTCTCTCATTTCATTCTCAGGGCCACTCTGGTCCAGCAACTTGCCTAGCTGATGAAATGATGAACAAAGAACAACCTCAAAACATGCCAGAACTTAGGAAATTAGGACTTCCCTCTGAATTTGAATTGAATCTGAGCATGAACTACTTTTGCTATAGGTAGTGGGATCACTTCCACAGTTACACTGCTGCAGATAATGAAATTTTGGAGTCTCCAGCAGCGAGGACAAAAAGGTGGTCACTACATCTCGGAGTGAATAACCTTCTAGAAGAGAATCTAGAGGAGCTCTTGTGTAGCTCTCTGATCTGCAGACTTGTTTGAGTGCTCATCACTGGTCTTAGGAATTTTCTCTACAAAAGACACAATTGGTGCTGGTACTTCTTCAGAAAACGGTTCCATACCGAACCTTTTTGTCTGATGCTTTGCTAATCCCTTTAGATGCAGGATAACATTGTTCCATGCCAATATTCACTTTCTTTTGTTGCTCCATGAGTTGTGTGTGAATCCTTTTCTGTGGCCTGATAGTATGGCTGCAGATAGCCAGGTTTTAAATTCAGCAATCTCTTTCATCTGCTTTGACTTTCCCATTTCTTGGTAAATTTTAATATTTTAAAGCTCCATATGATTCTTGGCTTTAAGCTTTTCTAAGATAGAGGTTCTGTACTTTGGACCATTGTGTTTTCACTGAAAGAAGACTTGAGTGCTCGAATGGCACTTTGATGAGATTCAATTGCAGAGTTCAACTTGCAAATGCACAAATTAATTACCTCAGGACTTACCATAATGTTCTGATGCCGTTTGAAGTTAAGTGTCTCATTCTGCCCAGATAGCCTACATTAGCTGCTTGCAATTGGTGTGGTACATCCTTGGTTGGGTCAGTGAAGTAAACAGAAAAAAATCATTGCTTTACTAACTCCTTCCATGAAAGAGTACATTTCTGTGAAAAAGACCTCAAGAGTCATTGGCTGTGGAGTCAAAGAGTATGACAAGGTCCAGCACCTCTACTTCCAGCAGATCATTGGCCTCTGCTGTGATTCATTCTTTCCTGGTATTCTTTACCGAAGGAACGATTTAAGGTCTAGAATGTCCTCTTGTGGTTGGTTGCCGTTATTCTCGGTGCATTGTGTTCCTGCTTCTTCTAGCCTTTCCTCGTAGAGAAGACAAAGATCTGCAGTATCGTCCTATGGTTCTGGGGATGATGTTTCTTCAATGAAGACTGGCTCACAGCATAACAAGTCAGGCAGCATCCAAGGAACAGGAGAATCGACGTTTCGGGCGTAAGCCCTTCTTCTTATGCCTGAAACGTCGATTCTCCTGCTCCTTGGATGCTGCCTGACCTGCTGCGCTTTTCCAGCAACACATTTTCAGCTCTGATCTCCAGCATCTGCAGACCTCACTTTCTCCTCACAGCATAACAAGTCAATGTCAATGGCTGCTGCAGCTTGTGTAAATTTAAAGCTACTTAAGAATCTCTGTTTGAGAAAGAACAATGCTGTCTAGGAATAACATGCAGAGTATTAATGAATGCTCTCTCTTTTTAGGGAATAATGGAATGCAACTGCCCTCAGCCTGTTATTGGAATGCTGCCTGTGTAGTGAAGTTTGACTGAAGATGGTTGGAGAAATTTGAGGCTTCAATTACACTGTTAAATTTGAAGGAATGAATACACCTGTTCCAATATTCAGTTCAAAATTAATTTTCTTGCCACGAACCATGATATTTGAATGCCAGAACATCAGCTTGTAGGTTTACTTCAGTCCCAAACAAGATTGTGCGTTGTTGCTCAGTAGCATCTACTTCTTGGACAGTTACAGATTGGACTGGTCTTGTTTGAAGTTTTTCTCTCAGAGATGGAACTATGTTATTGCTGTGTCTGTGAACTAGCTTGAAATGGCCTTGGTGGGCAGCGTCCTGGAAAGATTCTGACCCCACCAGATAAAAAGCCTACTTTTCCTGTAGAATTCAGCCTGAATGATGAAATGCACTGCCTTTGTCAATGTAACATCCTACTTCAACTGCAAATATTTTGATAGAGCTTAATTTATAACTCCACTATGATGAATTCCTAATGAATTCATTTCTTAATATTCTGTATTGGTAATTATCAACCAGGTGGTACAAGTTTTTAAAATAAAAATCAATAGTTTCCCCAGCTTCTGGTTGTGCTGAAAAAACTGCACATAGTCTATGGTGAGGTTGCATCATAAAACTAAAACAAGAGTCAAAGGTCTTCGTGATGTCAGCATTTTTGGTGGTTTGTTCATCTATACACTACCTAATGAGAATGGCATTTGCTCTGTAGCTGATTGTGTACAGCAAGGGACTGGCCTGATCCTTGTCTGGTTATAATTGAGGCTAGAGGTAGTCCAATACTTGGTGAAACGTCAATGCCTGCTGAGCCAATATATAGTTAGGTTGGGTTCAACCACATGGCTCAGGGGATCAAGTGAAAGCAAGGCTTTTCCCATCATTGGAGTATGTTCACTTTTGGCTCCAGTACCCATAAGCTGCTCTAGTGATTGTTGTACATGTCTTTTCTAGAAAATAGCTGGTCGTCACAGTTTATTAATTTCCTGTTCTTTGTTAGTATTGCAATTGTTCTCCCTCTCTGTGGTTTGATTAAATGAGCTGGTTTCAAAATCCTGCCTCCCCTGCACTCCAGTGCTGCTAGGTTTCTCCTCAGGTTTTCTCATGCTGCTTATTGTCATCTTTCTTGGTCTGGTAACTGCTTGCTACCACAAAGAAATATTGCTGGAAGTTTCTAGGAGCATACGAAGGCCGAAGGTAAGGCTGGCGCAAACCACAAATAGTTATTGCCTATGAACTTTGCAGATAAGCACATGAAGCAAGCTTTGCTAGTTCCTCCTCCCATTGTGATTCAGTCCCATGTGATCTGACATTGTGATGACCTAACTCCTTACACACATACTCAGTAGCTATTCTCGGGATATTGGTACTGCTGATCCTTTACAATGCAACATTGGCTTATTACTATTTTTAAAGGAATCTATGGGCTATTCAATTTTAGTAAGAAAACCCACCAAAGTGGGATACTCATTTAACATTTTTTATATCATTATACTAAACCAAAGTATTTCAATTCAACTAAGCAACTGTCACTTTGCTATGAGAAAAGCAGTTTATAATTCAGTGCATATTTCCAGCTTTCTCAATCCATTTTCAAAGGGTTTGAATGAACATCTGTGCATCTGGTCCAGATCACATCCTTAGATTAAGGCTTTATGTGCAAATGTAGGGCAACATGAATCAGACCCTATAAGAATAAGATGTTTATACCATTTCCAGCAGTGACTGACCTAATTGAAATTGAGAAAGTATCTTAAGCAGGCCTGACTTGTGAATTGCCCTTTATACAATGTCAGTTTGCCATAGGTTTCACTTGTAAGTTGCAGCTTGAATGAGTGCCATGCTGAAGTATGGGCATGCATAGTTAAGCATTGTAAGGTTGTGTGAAGGGTTGGCATGGGACAGCAATGAATGTTTAGCAGGTTGGCAGTCAACACTTTGCTGGCACACTTACATGGGACATCTATCTGGTGTATGGTGTTGTTGGGCAACCTTACATTGGCAGCTTTCTTAAGGCTGTCCATCTGCTTCCGCATCTGTTCCCAGATCTGCAGGTACTTTGTTATTAGCTCACATCCTGCTAGACATGATATGCAGTTATCTTTAGTGGAGGGTGGCCTGGAGTGCCAAACAAAGCAGCCCTCTTCTCAATGGTTTCCTGCAACAACACCTGCACTTCCATCAAACTGGGATTCAGTTACTACTGCATGCCATCGGTTATCCAGTTTTCAACTTCCCAATTTGCTTTTCCATCTGACAATGTTTTACAGACAATCAGTCCCATGAAGTCTTTGTCAGACAAAAATTATTCCCTCATGCAACCATTTACCTTAATGTGGATGAATCACGTTAAATCTCAAGCTGTAGATATATTATAGCTGCCAGAGCCTGAGAGCATTCCCTATCCTTATTGGCAAAGTACCAGTGGTAGAAGCCATCCATGCAAAGAAATCAGAAGCTTTGAAATGAGGATTGATGGAGGAAGACAGGAAGCCTGCTGCACAGTGACCCCATTGAAAGATCAACATGATTGGCAAAAACCTGCCCTCTGCTCAGTAAACTAAGCTTCAGATTTTGATACTGACATGTATTAACTCTTATATATTGAACTGCACCAACATAGGTTCAAAAGGCTGTAAGTTTATTGTCTTTATCTATGTCTGCATTCAAAAACAAAGAAACATTGCAAGATGTTGGAAATGCGAGATAAACGTCGAAAATGTTAGAAATTCATGTCAGGACCACGAATATCTGTGAAGGTAAAAGAGTTTTGTGTGTAAATCCTTCTTCAGACCTGAAAATCAAAACAGTCCATAATAGGAGAAAATAAAATTTGGATTGGAACAATAGGCAAATAGGAAATGCTGTGGAAAGTAGAAAATTGAAGGTCTCAGTGATCAAGAACAACGTTGAGGTTAAAGAGTTCTGCAATGCCCAAGAGACAGATAAAGTTCTTATCCTGAGGTTTGTGGTGTTTTTCATTGGAACAAGGCAGCAAGTGTAAAACTGAGACACTTGACTGGGATTGAGAAGGGGTGGTGGAAAAGTTGAAGTGGGGAACCAGATTTGATCAAGGCCACACATGCAGATAGAATGGACAAGTTCTATAAAGCTGTCATCCAGTCTGTCTTTTACCTTCATGTTGTAGAGGGAAATGCATCATGCACAATAAGGGTTGTGTAATATTTCAGTGAGAGGACGGATGAAGGAGAAGTAGCACATCTTTTTCAGGTATATTATTCAATCTTTGTCATTAAAAACATGTAAAAAATGCACCAGATCATATATGACTAACTGGAAAATTATAATACCGACTTGGCAAAAATTGAACTAATACAGATTCCCTTCTGATGCTGAAACAGTCTTTGGATCTGTCGTGTTATGTCTCACGGCTGGTATGCAGGATATCTTTGAAAGGTATAATATATACTCATCTTAGTGGGGACCACATGCTGATGAAAGTATGATACTATTTGTAATCAAATAGCTTAACAGTAGCCCATTAGATGATTCATGCTGTCTGCAACGTTTCAAATAATATCTTGATCTTGTAAAGATTCCCATTCTCTGAATGAATCCTACTTTCTGCAACCTTAATAAGTTCTTCCTGCCTTAACCATGACTTCCCTTCTCTTAGATGGATCCTTCTGTTGGACTCTGTCTGTTTAGAGTTTTAACTTGCCTCTTTATCATTTTAATTCTGGTTTTGTGACATTCCCAGTGCTGTGACCTCACTTTAAATCACCTCTATGGCTCTTAATTTGCCTTACTGTAGGCATGCATCATTATCCCTGCCCAGCAAGACTCAGTCAAACATATAAATGCTCCTTTTTAGCCTTTAGTTTTCTCAGCCTGTACCTGTGCTGTTTACTTTTATTTTAGAAAGCCGTTGCCCACCAGGAAGTTTAACTTTTCTCCTGATGTCTCCAATATTTATTTGCTCTGAGCGGCTAAAATAATCAGCACTGTTCCTACAGGTCATTGGTTGCCGTTGCAAGCTCTAATCTGCCAGATAAGACTAATTTGCCACCTTCTGTGAATTCTAGCCAACACTTGCTTAGCACTTCTCCTACCGGTCTGAGTGGTTTCTCCGACACAAGCTGATTGGGCCTTGTGGAATCTTGCCACACATGTATCCACTGAAAACTGCTGGATCATTCAACATCTTGTGCTGCTGATTGTCCGTCTTAGTTGTTCTGAAAGCTGTAACTAGAAATTTATCCCAGCTTTGCTGGAACTCCTCCCGTACAATTAAATCAAATTCAAATCCACATCATTGCATACCAGTTCCTGTGAACATGTAGTACCAAGCATTGCTGACATGTACTTGGCTAGACTGCTGCCACCATTCTCCTTTACAAGCTTGGTGTGCAGGGTCTATGTAGTCTCAAGTGGTAGAGGAAAATCACTAGGTAGTCTAAAGTGGAGAGGCCCTCATTTTAAACATAGTGTTGTTTATTACATGATAGCAACCAAGTGCAACTTCCATTAACAAGGTAGCCATTATTACTAAGACTATTGGGAGATATAGGATAGCAGGTCTGACGTGTTTGAGGCTCAAAGAGGTCCTGTCATTTCTCCACCCATGTTCCTATGCAACATTAGATTTGGTTAAGCTTAATAGAGTCTTCAGTATTAATCTTTTCAGAATCATCACTTTGTATAGCAGTCTACACATCCAATCACCTGACTGCAACAATTGATGTCATTGTTCAGGGGATCAGGGGATCCCGGCCCTGATTGTAGAAATTTGGGACTGAGACCTGAGGAATTATGCTTTCAAAAGAAATACACTTGTAAAGTATCGAAGATATGCACACACAATGAGAGCAATGCTCCTACGTTTATCAGAGATAGCGACTCAGTTAAAGCAACCTGCCAACCAAGTCTGTGGCACCATAAAGGACAAACCACAAGTCAGTATAAGGCTACAATAAACTCTGGAGTGAATGTCAACTACAATATTCTAGAGCAGAAACTGCCTCCAACAAAAGAATTATGGACAACTGTATCTTTCACTATGGAAATTATGATATTGATATAAACAGCTTGGGATCAGTCATGGACAATCCTGCCTCTTTCAGAATTCAGGAGAAAGTGAGGACTGCAGATGCTGGAGATCAGAGCTGAAAATGTGTTGCTGGAAAAGCGCAGCAGGTCAGGCAGCATCCAAGGAGCCGGAGAATCGACGTTTCAGGCATGAGCCCTTCTTCAGGAATGAGGAGAGTGTGCCAAGAAGGCTAAGATAAAAGGTAGGGAGGAGGGACATTGGAAATGCGATAGGTCCCCCAAGTCCCTCCTCCCTACCTTTTATCTTAGCCTGCTTGGCACACTCTCCTCATTCCTGAAGAAGGGCTCATGCCCGAAACGTCGATTCTCCTGCTCTTTCAGAATTCAGCCAGGTGTAATTCAGAACTTGCATATATACCAGCCAAGTAGCTTCTCCACAGATTAATAGACAACCAGACAGTCACCAGAGGCGGGAATTGGACCCGGGTCTCTGGCGCTTTGAGGCAGCAGTGCTAACCACTGTGCCACCGTGCCGCCCACTGTAAATTATCATTACCTTCTAAGGTAACTATAAGAAAGATAAAGGTCAGTCGAGGACGCAGATTGATCAGTCTGATGTTGCCCCATTGGTGGGACAATGTCTTCCAACTAACTCTTTTCAGCCCACAGTTATCAGTGAAAGACCCTGGTCTCAGCCAACATTGTTGGAAGTCTTCATTTGAGGAAGCTGTCATCAGGTTAGCTTGTGGCCCAGTCACACTCCTGCTGTAGTTTTTCCCATGTGCATGCTGGGTTTCTTTGTGATGGTAAACATCTGCTAAATGCCCCTTACATAATCTACTTTAACTAAGGAAGATTGATTTAGGCTGGTGCAAATTCAGAAGGGCATTGCCACTTTCCACAGGTGTAATTCACGTGATCCTCCCTGAACGATTCCAAATATTTACAGCTCACTTTAAGATCTGAAATCTCACTATAAGATGCTTTCTCCAGCATCCCAGCCCCTCTGAGCTTTCCTTTTCTGTTGAGGGAGATGATGTACTTCCAGCCAAATTATTACCCAATGCAATCTCTGTCCCTGAATTGGTGAGCTTGGATTGACCCCTATTGATATCAAACTTTTAAAAAGTTCACTCTCGAATTAAACTGTAATTGGTGGCATTGTACTCACTTTCCCAAGAGTCCTATTCCCAGGAGAGTTAGAGACTTTGAGCTATAGGGAGAGTCTGAATAGGCTGGGGTTATTTTCTCTGGAGTGTTGGAGGCTGAGGGGTGACCTGATAGAGGTTTAGAAAATCATGGGGGGCATCGATAGGGCTAATAGTCAAGGTCTTTTCCCTGGGGTAGGGAAGTCCAAAACTAGAGTGCATAGGCTTAAGGAGTGAGAGGGAAAGATTTAAAAGGGACCTAAGGGGCAAGATTTTCATGCAGAGGAATGAGCTGCCAGAGGAAGTGGTAGAGGCTGGTATAATTACAACATTTAAAAGGCATCTGGAAGTGTCTATGAATAGGAAGGCTTTGAAAGGATATGGGGCACGTGCTGGAAAATGGGACTAGATTAATTTAGGAAATCTGGTCAGCATGGACGAGTTGGACTGAAGTGTCTATTTCCATGCTATACATCCCTATTACTCTATAATTGTATGGAATTTGATTTATTTCCAGGTGGAAACAATTTTTAACTACCCCATTACCAAGATCCGCAAGCACTCAGTGTGTCAAAGAATACTGACTTCTCTCTGATTGTTTATCCTGGGCAACTGCCATGCTTGAGCAGACACTGACCCCTTTAATGCTATAGACATTGGCCTTGCTTATCGAGTTCCTGTGGAATGCCAGGACCTTTACAGCTCCTGTTTTTCCACTGCTGAAGCCATTGAGATGGTTTCCCAACTGTTTTCCACATAGATATCTCCAACTCATGGTCAGGGACAATGTCATTTTCTCTTCTTAGTTTGCCTTTTTGCTCCAACTTATTTCATCGCACCCTTATCCCGAATTGTCTGACAGATTCCAGACCTCAGCTTCCTTGAACTTAATGTTCAGTGTGTTAAGTCATAATAATCAGCCAAAATTGCCACCTATCTCGACACCAAAACCCTCTGTTCTATATATCATCTAAATTGAAAACGATATTGAGTTTTTGAACTCTGTGGAGAATTATCTCATGGATGTTTTCATAGGCGGCCTCAATTTTAAGTGCCACCAGTCAAAAGTGAACTGCTTAGGCTATTCAAATTTGCAGGAATGTCCGGTCAGGCCATTTCTTGAGGTAAAGAACTTTCGAAGGGCTGGCATTAACTGGTACATAATTAAAATAGCTCTTTTTGTTTCCTTTACAGTCAGTTGCACTCTCCTGTAGTAAGAAAGATATTTCATGAACTTTCCCCAGCTGGACTGACCACATTCACTGCTATACTAAACTTTCAAAAATAATAAAAGTGGTGTCATCTTCCTTGTAAGATTTAGGGTTAACACGGACAGTCTTGAATAATTTGGCTCTTAAGTCCCAGTTCCCTGACCAGAGCTTCCTTCATTCTCCCAACTCATCTCAAACTGTTTCAATTTAAACTCCCTTTCTTTGTAATTGTTTCCTTTCCTAGAATTCCCTTTCTCTTTCTTGGAATTCTCTGTTCTTCTTTCTGTCTCCCTCTTTTCCTGGAAATCTCTCTTGCCTCTGTTGGATTTTCGGTTCTATCCTTAGCTGTTTCGATGTTAATGTATCTGTGTGACAGTTCTCAGTTTCCACCTCTTGGCCTTTTGCCACAATTTTGCAATTCCATGGATTTCAGGTGGAACACAACTGCTAAGTGCCTGGCTATGTCCTTTTAATTTTTCATAAGTTATCCAACCTGCTCCATAAAAGCATTAATATCAAGCATGGGCATTATCGTACTATTAATATTGGAGATTAAAAATAAATTATTTCCAGTTTCTTTTTTTAAACAGCTTTTGAAGGAACAACATATTCCTCTCTCCAGCTCTGTTGCTCAACTGTGGAGACTATCCAAAATGCCAACGACCAGTTGAGGAGAGGAAATCAGTTCTCTAATTTTTGAAGCCCCTTTGGTTGGCAGTAACTATTAGTTTTTAAATTTAGTTTTCAGTATACATCTATCATGCTTCATTTAAAACATAGTACACAGGAAAATGAAGGAGCCAATTGCTAAGGTTTTCTTGAGTGAAAAAAGAGGAATTTTATTACTTACTAAACCTAAGGAAAACATAATGGAGCATAACAGCAAACAAACACAGGTAAATTTATAAAAGAACAAAGGTACAGAGAGAATAAAGACTTGCAGCTTGAAAGTGCTGAAAGTCTTTGAGATGTGAGAGGAAAACCAAAGCTTTAACTTATGGCTTGTTTCCTCCCAGTGGTGACTTTGGCAGAGTTCTGGAGATCTTGATGAGTAGTTGTTTTGCCAAGTTACGTTTTCACCCAGAATTGAATTTGAAGGTTGAGAGAAACAGAGAAATATGGAGAGAAAGCCTTATAGATTCTGTTAATGTGAGCCCGTATTCTCTGCTCTGTTTTGCCAAGAAAGCTGCTAAATTCTGGTTTGTTGCATATTTCTGACTCCACCTCTATTGTCTTCTAAATAAATGCAAATTTCTTGACGCTAACTTAGTTGTCTTGTTTTACTGTATTAAGATAAAATGATGATTTCAGTCTAGCTTATTTAATGTATTCCATTTGGGTTCCCTAGAAATGCCTCAATCTGCCATCAGGTGATGGAAGTTGAATATTGATAGTCCATTTTTGCCATTATTGTAATATACAAGGCCCTCTATCTAACCCTATTTAGATAACTAATGACTAGTATACCAAGGCCATAATGCTCAGCAATGGATCCCGATACTTTAGAAAGTAGAAGCCTGACTGTACGAGAATACCATTCAATAAACAGCACTTTCTCCTCTTGGTCACATTTCCACATTAAATTGGAATGTAGTATATACAAACCTGCTTGAATATTACTTGTTAAAATTGTCATCAAAAAGATGGCTATACATTAATAGTACCTTGTTGAAGATCCAATGGAAACAAACAATGGACAGACAGGTAGAGTCATAGAGTCAAAGAGTCATACAGCACAGAAGGGGACCCTTTGATGAAACTTGTCCACGCTCACCAATTTTCCCAAATTAAACTGCCCCACCTGCCTACCTTTGGCCCATATCCCTCTGAACATTTCCTATTCATGTACCTGTCCAATGTCTTTTAAATGTTACAACTGTACGTACATCTACCACTCTAGCAGTTCATTCTACATACGAACCATTTTAAATCTTTCTCCTCTCACCTTAAAATTAGGCCCTCTAATTTTGAACTCACCTACCCCAGTGGGAAAAAAAGCCTTTGCTATTCACCTTATCTATGCCCTTCATCATTTTATAAACCTTTATAAAGTCACCCTTCAACCTCCTACACTCGAGGAAAAAACGTCCCATCCTATCCAGCCTCTCCTTATAACTCAAACCCTCCAGTTCTGGTAACATCCTGGTAAATATTTTGAGCACCTACTCCATTTTAATAATATCCTTCTTATAGCAAGGTGATCAGAACTATATACAGTTTTCTAAAAGTGGCCTCCCCAACATCCTGTACGTGATGCCCCAACTCCTATACTTAATGGGTTAAGCATTGAAGGCAAGTGTGCCAAACAACTTCTTTAACACCCTGACTACCTGTGCTGCAACGTTCAAAGAACTCTGTACCTGGAACCTTAAAATCCCTTTGTTCAACAATGCTTCCCAGGGCCCTACCCTGCTTAAGTCCTGCAACACCTCGCTTTGTATAAATTAAACTCCATCTACCACTCCTCAGCCCAATGGCCCAATTGATCAAGATCCCTTTGTAATCTTAGATAACCTTCTTCATTGTCCACTATGCCATCAATCTTGGTGTTATCTGCACATTTACTAGCTATGCTTCCTAAATTCTCATTTAAATCATTCATATAAATAACAAATAATAATGGACCCAGCACCGATTCCTGCAGAACACCACTGGTCATAAACTGAAAAACAACTCCACCACCACCCTCTGTTTTCTATCATCAAGCCAATTTTGTAGTTTAGAAGAATGAGATTTAATTGAGGTATGTAAAATAAAAAAGGGGATTAAAAATCCCCAGTGTTTACCATATCTACTCATAGAACTCTGCCAATGCAAACAAGCCACCATTATCACATTGAAAGTTTAGTATCTCGTAATGGTTTCAAAAACTCATGAAATACTAACTCGTTAATCAGTGAACCATTTACTCCCCCAACACCACACACACACACACATACACACATAGATCAAAGCACATTCAATCCAATATTCATAGCCCCTACCAATGAAGGCAAACATGCTGTATGCCTTCTTTATCACCTTATCTACTTGTGTTGCCACTTTTAAGGAGTTAGGTACTTGTACTTCAGGATCCCTCTGTATATCAATACTCCAAAGAGTCCTGTTATTTATTGGCCTTCCAAAATGCATTCTTTAACACTTTCTATGGATTAAACTCCATCTGTCATTTCTCCGCTCAACTTTCAAACTGATCTATATCCTGCTATATTCCTTGATAACCTTCTTCACTATCTGCAACTCCACTAATTTAGTGCTGTCTACAAACTGACTAATCAGACCAACATTTTCATCGAAATCATTTACAAACAAAAGAGGTTCCAGCATGGATCTTTGCAGAACACCAATGATCATAGACCTCCAGTCAGAAGGACACGCCTCCACATCTACGCTATATCTTCTACAACTAAGCTAACTTTGTATCCAACTTAAAATCTCACTGCAGATCCCACGTGAATTAAACTTCAGGACCAGCCTGCCATGAAAGACCTTGTCAAATGCTTTAGTAAAGTCCACTTAGAATATATCCTCTGCTCTACCCTCATTAATCATTTATCACTTCCATAAAAGACTTACTCACATTTAAGAGACAACATCTCTGTCATACAGAGCCATGCTGACTATCATTCCATTCTTTTCCAAATGTGAGTAAATCCTGTCCTTGAGAATCGGATATAAGGCTGACTAGCTACTGCATTATCCCTGTTGTCCTTCTTAAATGAAGGAGCAATATTGGCTATTCTCCAGTCCACTGGGACCTCACTTGTTGTTAAAGAGAATAGGAAGATCTCTGCCAAGGCCTCAGCAATCTCTTCCCTTGTCTCTTGAATTCTGGGATGGATCATGAAGAGAGAAGAACTGGGCAATTATTTAAAATAAAGAGTCTGTCATTTAAGACAAAGACAAAGAGAGGTTTGTTTCACTCTGTTGTTAGTCTGCGTAATTACCTTCCTCAGAATGCAGAATATAGAACTATAGTGTCCTTATGAAACAGAGTGAGGCTGTTTCTATGCTAGCTTTTTACAGAGCAATCCATTCATTCCAAATATTCCTGAAGACCTGTAAATTTCTTACCCTCAAATGCCTAACCAATTTCCTTTTCAAATCACTGATTGTCTCCTGTTCCCACAACCTTATAAGTAGCGAGTTCCAGCATATTGGCATTTGCTGGATGAAAACGTCCTTCCACACATTTTCCTTCTATCTTTATTCTGCAAAACCATCAATTTGTGCTCTCTAGTCCTTGTACTCTCAACTTTTGAGCAGCATGCTCCTTTGTCAATCGTATTTAAAGCCATCATAGTCTTCTACACCACCATCAAAACTCCCTCAAACTTCTTTGCTTCAAACAATATCTCCTTTTGAGGTGTCACATTCTGCATAGAGTTAGTGTTTCATATCGGCGATCTTATATCAGAATTATTGTGCATGGATGTCATTCTTTAAACTATAAAGACGCTGGTGTAAGCTTTCATTCTTTTTGCTAAATGTTGCTCTGTAAAGAAATTAAAAGCTCCCTTTCAAACCAACTGCAGCATTTTCAGATTTCTTTGTAGTAAAGAGATAACGATAACAACACACAGACTGTTCATGTGGTCATCTGTCCCAGCTACTGTTAGAAACATACTTTTAAAAATAGAGCAGTGAAGACTTGGTAATACCTGCTCCGTGTAGTTCTGTTAGGTTTTACGGTCCACATGCCCTATTCTACTTGTCAGGACTTGATCTGTGAGATAACTGTCTTTAAGTTTACTGGAATTTACTTTTGTCAGGATAGCTAGAGTATTTGGTAGCAACAGCTCTGAACTCTATGGATATCGTGGGAAGGGATGAGTGGTTACTGATGACTAAGAATGCCTAAAAAGATGAAATATCATGTTTGGGGTGTTCTCCTTCACTTCTGCTCTACAAAATGCACGTTTGCTTTGTTGCATTGGCTGCAATGACTAAACTCACATCCACGGTCCATCATTAGGTTCAAAATAAGCTTTAATTTTTATAAAACTAAACGTAGGTGCAATTGTCAGTGCAACAAAATCCTTGCAAGAGTTATCTGCTCATCACAATGTTTGCATTTTGACACAGGTAGTGGTCAAAGGTTCTTTAGTGGCAATTATTGTTCAAGAGAGACATCATGTATTCAGTTATAGAGTTACTTGAAAATAGGAGATAAAAATGAAGCACTCTGTGTCTACCGAAGTGGAAAAAAATGCTGAGGAAAATGTTAAGTGGCAGCAATGTAGTTGCTGTTAAAGCTGCAACTGGTGTGATGAGTGGCAGATTAATGGGTAGTCTAAACTGTTGTTAGGTAACTTCAATTGCCAAATTGCCTTTAAGAGCCGCAACGCATCCAGCTTACTTTCCTCCCCACTTCTAACGTTTAATTTCCCTCTATAACCTAGAAATACTGAAACTGTTTCTGATTTAACACAGGTTTCCAGCAAGCCCATGAGAAGAGATACTACAACTTTAACACAGGAACAGTTGGTATATCTTAAGACCAGATTCATCACGATAATAGCCTAAGCTGTGTTACACAGGAGAGTCTCTTTTCTGTGCAGAACCTGCTCATTGGTCCAGAATTGTTTATTTTCTGTGTAACTTACTGCTGATGAATTTGCTGCTCGCCACAAGCCAACTCACAGGATTAGGCACAAGGGTTTTGAAAATTTTTAAATGAGATTAAGGCAGCTGCTCCAAAATCCACCTCCTGACTATAAAAAGCACTGCTGAAGCCATTAGCAGTCTGCAGTTTGGCCCAAATTTAGATCAGATATCCCATTTATTTTTAATAGTGAGATCAGTTTTTAAAAAAAAATCAATGGGAAAAATCAATGCATGCATTTTGAGATTGGAAAATCAAACCGGCCTTATTATACTGGTTAATATATGGACACTGACTGGTGGACATAAATGTATTTTACTGTAAGCTTATATCAACATGCTGCTGATTTACTTTGTCAGGCTATTGCATATCTCAACACAATGCTAATCATCAAACTTGAATTGTAACATTGCATCAAGAGGAGTGCTTGGTAATAGCTGACGGCACCAATTGACTGCTTCTCTGAATATGTGTGCCTGTATTGCCAAAAAGGAATTTCATTGTGTTGTCAGATGCGAATGGCTCGAAGGTAATCTGTAAAATTGCCACATATTTTTCAAGTCTCCTTCTCAGAAAGTAAATAAATAAGCCAATGAAGATTACTGTCAGACCCAACAGGTTCTGATGTTTAATAAAAAGTCACAAGCTCAAATCTGTGAAAAGACAAGTTTAAAACTATTTTGAGATTTGTAATAGTGGAACAAATAAGTCTTCGCTTAGTGTAATTTGTTCCCTATTTCAAACTGAAGAAAGTTTTGCTTTGATTTATGGTCACATGCACCAAGATATAGTGAAAAGTATTGTTTTGCATGCAAACCAATTGATGATTTTTATGCTTAGAACAGGTTACAAAATGACAAGTCTTCAGTCGCTATGACAAGTTTAAATGGTTTATTATCATTATAATCTGAATGGAATCTGCAGTTGACAGTCATTTTAACTTTTCACTTCCTTCTCTCCTCTCCTGATGGAGCTGATTTATTCTGGGCTACAAATCTACAGCTGCCTGTTGCAAAACAGTACTTTTTTCAATTGATCTTTCTCTAAATATGTAAGTACACTATTCAACAGTGATTGTCATCATAGTGATCCTTATTTTATTCTCATTAAATATTCATGATAGACACTTTCTAGCAGAACTCACTGAATAGCAACCTGAAACCAACTCTGTATCCCCACATGTGGTATACCTTATGGCCCTCACTCCTGAAGGAACTAAAATCAAACTGTACCCAACAAAGTCAAGATAGGGAGAAATTAGTCAGAATTAGAATCATATTTAAACTGGACAAGGAATGAATTGTTCAAATCTGACTGTGGAATATAAAAGGAGTAGTGCCCTTTTATTGCAAACATAAAGGAACAAAAGGTTAGCATGGAAGTTGAAGGGTCATCTGTGACAGTCAACCTGACTACTGACTGAAGTGGATAGGGAAAACAAAGAAGCCAAAAATCACAAACAACTACCTGAAAACAATTCTTGCAGTTTCATGGCTGTTAAATAGTGCCAATGGAATAGTTGCACCAGGTCCCAAAGTACCTATAATCACCCACAACGAAAAAGCTACATGTGAACTAGCAATGTATCACAAAGTGGATAATTCCAGCTTAGCGTGCACATTATTTTTACTTGCTGGATTGGCATCTATGTTTATAAGGTCAAAACTCATGAACTGAATCGTTTCTGTGCAGCTGTGTCCCCACATAATATTGATCACTGCTGCGTTCCAGACTGTGCCCGCACTCATACACATCTTAGTATCATTTATCAAATATTTAGCCGCAGAGAAAAAAACATTTATTTTTCGTGTTATTCTCATTTGTGATTAAAGCAGGTGAAACAGAGCGGACTCAATGTCCCTGACACCATGGTTAATGATGCTAATTGGGATTCATAGTCTATCATCCAGAGTCGATTGATCTGTGATTAATGTGCTGCACAATTTCTGCATCTTGTATGGCATTCCAGCAAACTCCCTTTATTAACAGGGTTTCCATTACTGGCAAGAGTGCTGCAATTTTAAGCAAAATCACCTGATTTGTGTAAAATTACACAAAGTTGAAACTGGTTGTATTGACCCAAGAGGAGACCAAATGTAATTAGGTACCTTTTAAACTGTTCAATATAAATCAAAACCGTCAAATTAGCTACAGTTATTTAAATTTAGAGTCTAATTTAACAATCCCACTTGCAACATACATGGCCTGAATGTCAATTGTTTGCTGCGCACAGTCAAACCTGTCAGATATTAGATACAACAGTAAACGAGAAATATTCTGTACGTTTGTCACAGTGTATCCTAATAACAAGAGCGACTCAGTATTTAACAGCACCATTGCTGTGGCACACAGCTATATATACCTGGAAGTCTTAGATTCAATCTCTCTAGATCATAATTTGACACTCCTGCGAGGAGAGTGTGCAGATTTCTAGATAGGACAAAAGTGCATAGGAATTGGAGTAAGCCATATAGCCCCTCAAGTCTGTTTCACCATTCAATGGGATCCTGACACACCTGCAATGTAACTCAAGATGCATGTCTTTGTTCAGTAACAGTAAATACCTTCCGCTAACAAAACAAAAAGCAGGTTTAAAAGAAATGGTTGCATTTATGTAGCACCATTCACAATCACCAAAGGTCAAATAAGCCCTTGATGATAAATAAAATTCTTGTGAGGTGAGGTTACCATTGCAATGTAGGAAGCGTGCCAGCTAATCTGTTCACAGCAAGCTTCCACAAACAGCAAAGTGATTATGCCAGGTTATAGTCCAACAGGTTTATTTGGAAGCACTAGCTTTCAGAGCGCTGCTCTTTCATTAGGTGACAACCCACGTGATGAAGGAGCGGCGCTCTGAAAGCTAGTGCTTCCAAATAAACCTGATGGACTATAATCTCGTGTTGTGTGATTTTTAACTTTGTATACCCCAGTACAACACCGGCATCTCCAAAGCAAGGTGATTATGATAGTTTTACAAAGCTGGTATCAAAATGATTACCTCAGCCTCACTGAGTAGATTACAAACTCAGAATAAGCATGCAGAAATTCTACTTGACTTATAAGTAGAAAGTATGGTTATTGAAGTGGAAGATATGCTTAAGGTCGATCTGATGATTTAGGTCAGCATAAATGCAACCAACTTCAGGAAGAAAAGGCACTATGGCAAGTTATAATAGACTAAAGGACCAGAGACTCTCGACTAATTTTGTCTTTACAAAGATGAGCTAGATACTTCAAGTGGTGTAATTTTATAGGCAAACAAGTGTTTATCCCCCAAACTCTTCACCAGGGCATATTGTCACAGCTACCTCATGGCTATATAGACATAGTCAATGAAGTGCATGGTAGAACACATTGAGTCGATAAAATGTTTTGCTGGAAAAAGCAGAACAGGTCATGCAGCATCTGAGGAGCAAGAGAGTCGACGTTTCAGACTTGACCCCTCATTACAACATACTGTGTACCAGACAGGGATCAAGAAGGACGTTGAGAAGGTAGTGAACATGTGTGAGGCATGCCAGAGTCAACTACCACAACAACACAAAGAACTTCTATATCTTCACAAGGCTAATTAGTTCCTTGGTCCAAAATCACAACAGGTTTATTCATAATGCATGGTGTCAATTTTCTCCTCATCACTGACACCTTCTCCAAATTTTAATTTGTCAGACTATTAAAGGACACTTCAATGAGTGTAATATTTAGTTTATTTCATACACTTAAAGAAACTCTATCTGAAATAGACCACAACACAGAAACAGACTTCATAGGGACTTGTCAGGCATAAATCATATGGCAGCCTTGCTACCCTATCTTAGATCAAAAGGTCTTGCTAAGTGAATGATTCATACCATTGAAGCACTTATCATGAAGTGCAGAATGACAAAACAAAGTTTCTGTATTGCTCTCCTGTAGCTAAGAGTTATACCTCCGGATATAGGTTTGGCATCACTAGCAGTGATCACATTTAGAGACAAGTTAGGATAAAACTCTCAGCCATCACCAACCAAGTTCTCAGAAATGTTGGACAAATGTATTGATAAACAGGGGAGAGTGAAGATGGTACATACCTAAATCATTAGCTCGACCTTAAACATATCTTCCACCTCAATGGCCATACTACCCACTTCTAAGTCAAGTAGAATTTCTGGTAGCCCTTTCCCAAAATTGGAGGAAGGATCTGAGGAAGGGTCACCGAACCCAAAATGTTAACTTTGATTTTTCTCGGCAGATGCTGCCAGGCCTGCTGAGCTTTATGAGCGACTTCTGTTTTTGTTTCTGCTTTACAGCATCTGCAGTTCTTTCAGGTTTTATATAATAAAGTCCTTCCTTATATTTCTACCCTGCAATTCTTATCAAAAGAACACGTGACTCCATCTTTGTACCACCAAATAATCGAGTCATAGAGATGTACAGCATGGAAACAGACCCTTCAGTCCAAATAGTCCATGCAGATCAGATATCCTAAACTACTCTAGTCCAATTTGCCAGCTCTTGGCCCAAATCCCTTGAAACCCTTCCTATTCATATACCCATCCAGATACCTTTTAAATGTTGTAATTATACCAGCCTCCACCAGTTCCTGTGGCAGCTCATTCATACACGCACCACCCTCTGCGTGAAAAGTTTGCCCCTTAGGTCCCTTTTATATCTCTCCCCTTTCACCTTAAACCACTGTCCTCTAGTTTTGGACTGCCCTACCCTGGCAAAAAATAAACCCACGACTGTTCACTCTATCCATGCTCCTCATGAATTTATAATAATCTATAATATCACTCTTCAGTGACGGTCGCTCCAGGGAAAACAGCCCCAGCCTGTTAAGCCTCTCCCTATAGCTCAAATCGTCCAACCCCGACAACATCCTGTAAATCTTGTCTGATTCCTTTCAAGTTTAACAACATATTTCCTTTAGCAGGGATACCAGAATTGAACGCAATATTTCAGAATAGGAAACGGCAACAGCTTTATCTTGTCCATTTTACCCAAACCTGTGGCAGCCTCATACACCTCTAAAAAAGTCCCCTCAATCACCTTTGTTGCAAGGGGAATAACCCTAGTTTCTCCAACCTAATCTTGTCATTAAAATCCTATACCTTGGAACAATGCTGATACATCTCTCACTCTTTCGAGAGCTAGCACATCCTTCCTAAAGCATGCTGACAACACTGATCTTGTATTTTTATGCTTTTGTCTACATTGATTCCAATACTGCCGATCTCATTATTGAAGACAAATATAAATATGTGGATTTTTATCTCATAATCTAGGTAATTAAGAAGTAGGATGAACCGTTGCGGCCTCAACTATAGTTGTTAGATGAGGGGATGAGTGAAGTTCACTGCTGGAGCCATTATTTTCTAATTAGCTCTGACCCTGGAACTTTGATCTTCTATGTGAAGCATGTTCTAATCTTGCAAAAGTTTGTCATACTCATGAAGTTATACCCTTGTCTGAGTCACCACCATCACTTAGAGGAAGCACTGAGGATGGCATGGCACAAAGTGTACTCTGGATGGGAGATTTCAATGTCCATCTCCAAGGGTGTCTTGGCAGCAGCACGATTGATCGAGCTGGTCAGGTCCTAAAGGACATAACTGCTAGACATGGTCTGCAGCAGGTAGTGAGGGAAAAAAGTTTTGACCTCATCCTTACCAATCTACCAGCTGCAGATGCATCTGTCCATGACAGTATCAGTAAGAGTGATCACTGCATAGTCCTTGTAGAGATGAAGAATTACCTCCATTGTGTTGTGTGACACTATCACCATGCTAAATGGGACAGACTTTGAACAGGGTAAAAACAATGACTGCAGATGCTGGAAACCAGATTCTGGATTAGTGGTGCTGAAAGAGCACAGCAGTTCAGGCAGCATCCAAGGAGCTTCGAAATCGATGTTTCGGGCAAACGCCCTTCATCAGGAATAAAGACAGTGAGCCTGGAGCGTGGAGAGATAAGCTAGAGACTTCAAACAGATCTAGCAACTCAAGACTGGGCATCCATGAGGTGCTGTGGGCCATCAACAGCAGCAGAATTGAGCTCAGCACAATCTGCAACCTCCTGGCCTGGCGTATCTCCAACTTAGTCATTCTCATCAAGCGAGGAGATCAACCGAGATTCAATGGACAGTGCAGGAAGGCATGCCAGAAACATTACCAGGCATATCTGAAAATGACGTGTCGACCAAGTGAGGCCAACAAACAGGACTACTTGCACGCCAAGCAGCATAAGCATCAAGTGATGAACAGAGTTAAGCAATCCCAGAGCCAACAGATCAGATCTAAGCTCTGCAGACCTGCCATATCCAGTCGTGAGTGGTAGTGGATGATTTCACAACTCACTGGAGGAGGAGACTCCACAAATATCCCCATCCTCAATGATGGAAGAGCCCAGCACATTGGTGCAAAAGATAAGGCTGCAGCTTTCGCAGCAATCTTCAACCAGATATGTCGAATGGATGATCCATCTTGGTGTTCTCCAGTGGTCCCCAGCATTACAGATACCAGTCTTCAGCCAATTTGATTCACTCCATGTGATATCAAGAAATGTTTGGAGACACTGGACACTGCAAAGGCTATGGACCCTAAACATTCAGGCAACTGCTCCAGAACTTGCCACTCCCCAAGCCAAGCTCTTCCTGTAGAGTTGCAACACTGCCACCTACCTGACAATGTGGAACATTGCCAAGTAGCCCTATACATAAAAAGCAGGGCAAATCTAACCCAGCTAATTACCACCCCACCAATCTACTCTTGATCATCAGTAATGTGATGAAAGGTGTCATCATCAGTGCTATCAAGCAGCACCTGCTCAGCAACAATCTGCTCAGTGACACCCACTTTGGGTTGTTCCAGGGCCCCTCAGCTCCTGACCTCATTATAGCCTTTGTTCAAACATGGACAAAGGAGCTAAATTACAGAGATGAGGTGAGAGTGACAGCCCTTTACACCAAGGCCGCATTCGACTGAGTATGGCATCAAGGAACCCGAGCAAAACTGGAATCAATGGTATCGGGGGCAAACTCTCTGGTGATTAGAGTCATACCTGACACATAAGAAGATGGTCATGGTTATTAGAGGTCAATTATCTCATCTCCAGGACATCTCTGCAGGAGTTCCTCAGGATAGTGTCCTAGGCTCAATCATCTTCAGCTGCTTCATCAATGTATTTCCCTCCATCATAAGGCCAGAAGTGGGGATATTCACTGATGATCAGACAATGTTTCTACTTCTCAGATACTGAAGCAGTCCATGTTAAAGTGCAACAAAATCTGGACAATATCGAGGCTTGGGCTGACAAGTGGCAAGTAACATTTACGCCACACAAATGCCAGGCTATGACCATCACCAATAACAGACAAGCTAACCACCACTCCTTGGCACTGAATTCCCCACTATCAACATCCTAGGGGTCATCATTGACCAGAAACTCAACTGGACTCACCACATAAACATAGTGGCTGCAAGAGCAGATCAAAGGCAAGGAATACTGAGGCAAGCAACTCACCTCCTAACTCCTCAAAGTCTGTCCCACGGTTAGGAACAAGTCGTGTTCATGTTAAATAGAAATTAAAGTACTTTGTGAAAAAAAAGTGTAAGGATTCATGAAGTTTGTATGTTCTATCTTTTAGATAAAAACAATGAACTGTAACAACTTACATCCACTGACACGTGTAGTTCCCACTGCACCAACTTGGAACCAGGCACTGGTTATCACTGAAGATTGAAAATCTCGTTTTTGCTATAAATGCAGAAAGCTGTATTTACCCAGCAGACACATTCCATGGAGAAATTGCTGTGTTTTGCCTCTCAAACTGAGTCAAATAACTTAGATTATGCATTGAACTATCTGATAAAGTATCAGAGGTGGATGTTGTCAAATTAATGGAACAGAAAAATCTCAAAGACATAATAAAAACTTCAATGTCAGGCCACAGCCATGCTCAAAACCTAATAACCAGAATATATTAAGCCAGGGAAGAGAGAAAGGTCCTTTGGGGCTCCTTTGTTACAAAGATGCATCATTGGGTCTTTGATTCTGACTATTGCTAACCCTCTCCTAGAGGTCCTTTGGATCAAAAAACCAATGAGGATAGGGAAGGAAACAGCCAGAGCATTTATAAATGCACAATATAATCCACAAAGTTAGGCTGCTTGAAGAGAAAATCATACCGAACAGGTTTGTTAAAAATTTTTGAATAGGTAACGAGTAGGATACAATATAGGGAACCAGTAAATGTAAAATATTTAGATTTCCAAAATGCTGTGTCTGCTGACACCCTGGAACATGTGCAGAATCAGTGAACTTTCTTTCATAAATTTAAACAAAGTAGATTTTTATTTAATTTTCTAAAGATCAGCTTTATCTTGTGTATGTGTATGTGCAATCTGGAGGTGAACATGCACTGTCAGAATTTATTATTGGTGGCAGTAGACACTTCGTTTCCAAAAGGCATTCAATAAGGTTCTATGTATTAGGCTATTTAATAAGATAACAACTCCTGGTGTTAGAAGTAGCATGTCATGCCAGAGCCTCTTTAGTCCTCGAAAAACTTGATATTACAAAAATCTATCCATCTCCTCTTTAAATACTTTCAGTGATTTAGCCTCCATAATTCTCAGGAGCAAAGAGTTCCAGATATTGACTGGGAGAAGCAATTCCCTTTCAACTCATTTTTAACTGAGTATCCCCTTATTCGAAAACTAATTTGTTAACATCCCTCAAAATCTTATATGCTACAATAAGGTCACCCTTCATTTTTCTAAACTCTCATAAATAAATGCTTAACTTGTTTGGCAATTTTTGATAAGTCAACCCTTACGTCCCAGAAATCTGTCTAATGAATTATTTTGGAACTACTTTCAATACTGGTCCATCCTTTCTTAAGGGCATGGAGCAAAATTGTACACAATATTCCAGGCGCAGATTCACCAGCACATTGCAGAATTGTAACAAAAAGTCCGTTTTTAAACTCCAACCCCACCCCTCTCACAATAAAGGCCAAAATTCTATTTGTCTTCTTAATTACTTGCAATGCCTATGTGTTAACCTTTTATGATTTATGTGCAAAGGCACCCAGATCTCTCTGTAATGCATTTTTTCTGGAATCTCTTTCAATTTAAATAATAATTTGTCATTTGATTCTTCCTATCAAAGTGCATCACCTCACACTTTCCTACATTAAACTCCTTCTGCCAGGTTTTGCCCACTCACTCAACCTATCTATATCCCCTTGTAGATCCCATATGTCATCGTCACAACATGCTCTCCCACCTAATTTTTGAATTATAAACTAATTTGGTTACATTACATTGTGCCCTTCTTCCAAGTAATTAATATAGATGGAAAATAATTGAGGTCCTAGGATTGATCCTCTTGGCAAATCATTGTTTACATACTCTCAACCTGAAATAGATACATTAATCTTGACACTGCTTTTTGGTGTATTGACATATTGTCAAAGCATGGCAAATCATTACCTCCTACAGTGTACAATAGCCTTTCATGTGGCACTTTAACAAATGCCTCCTGGAAATCCAAATACATTACATCTACTGATTCCCTTTTATCAACTTTCCTTGTTATATCCTCAAAGAACTCTAGAAAATTAGTCAAACATGATGTCCATTTCACAGCACCATTGACTCTATTTGATTGTGTTAAATTTTTTCTGAAGGTTATGCTCCTCTTAATAATGGAATCTAAAGTTTCCTCTCGGTTAGGGTAATTGGTCTATAGTTTCCTGTCTTATTCCTGCCTTAATAGGTTAATAGGGACATCACATTAGTGATTTTTCAATCCACTGGAAACTTCCCAGAAAATGGTGAGTTCAGGAATACTGCTTTGTTTTAATCAGCACTTTATGAACCGAACATCTCAACATACCTGAAATACTGGAAGTTTACTATTTATCACAATTTCCGAGTAGTCAGTTGATGGTGTGAAAAAGTGTGTTTTTACATCAATTATGTTGACCTCTTGATGAACCGGAATATGTGACCAACAGGCACATGCCCCAGTCCCCTAGGTCCGGGATAATAAAAGGTTCATTGTATTTTGACCAATGCCTTCACCACTTCCTTTAAAACCTTTGGATGCAGCTCATCAGGTCCTAGCAACTTGTCTGCTTTTAGCCCCATTAATTCATCAAATACTTTTATGTTAGAGATTATTATGAGACCTTTCCTCCCTCCAGCACATTGCTTATCTAATATAAAGGGCTGTTTATAGTGTCCTCCACTGTGAAGGACAGTGCAAAATACAGGCTTAAATTATCTGCCATTTCCCTGTTACCCATTATCAATTCCTAGTCACACCTCCAAGGATCCCACACTCACTTTACCTCCTCTCTTTTGCTTTTTATATACTCAAAGAACCTCTTGCTGTTCCTATATTCCTTAATAATTTATTTGCATTAAAAATTTCATTGCTTTTATTAGCTTTTTAGTCATCAGCTGCTTGTTTATACTTAATTCCCAATCCTGTGGCCTATTATAAGTTTTCACCATTTTGTATGCCTCAGGTTTAGGCTAGGTGCTTTCCTTGACTGCCTTTATTAACAATGGATGGTTCATCCTTTTCCAGTTCTTCTTTTTGACCGTTATGAAATATCTGATCAAATGTTTGCCACTGCACATCTACTGATCTTCCCTTGATGCTATTTTGCTAGATCACTTCCAAAATTGTTTCCTTCAATCTCAGTAACTGCCCTTATTTGAGTTAAAGATGTTGATTTGAGACCTAATTTACTTTCCTTCCCCTGGCAGCACATTCGATACATGCACAACCCTCTGTGTGAAAAAGTTGCCCCTCAGGTCATTTTTAAATTTTTCCCCTTTCACCTTAACCCTATGCCCTCTACTTTTGACTCACCCCCCCACCCCAGGAAAAAGACCTTGGCTTTTCATCCTATCCATGCCCCCCATAATTTTATAAACCTCTCTAAGGTCACTCCTCAGCCTCCTACACTCCAGGGAGAAAAGACCTCACCTATTCAGCCTCTCCCTATAACTCAAACCTTCCAGTCCCAGCAACATCCTTGGAAATCTTTTCTGCACCTTATCAAGTTTAATAATTTCTTCCCTATAGAACAGTAACCAGAATTGTATGCAGTATCGCAAAAGTGGCCTAAGAAGCGTCCTGTACAGCCACAATATGACACCCCAACTCATACAATCAATGTTCTGAAGGCAAGATGCCAAATGCTTTCATCACCACACAGTTTACCTGCGACTCCACTTTCAAGGAACTATGCACCGGCATCCCTAGGTGTCTTTGTTCAGCATCACTCCCTGGGAAGTCCTGTCCTGGTTTGCCTTTCCAAATAGAACACTTCACATTCTCTAAATTAAACTCTACCTGCCACTCTTCAGCCCATTGACCCATCTGATCACGATCCCGAAGTACTCTGAGATAATCTTCTTTGTGTCCACTACAGCACCTATTTTGGTGTCATCTCCAAACTTACTAATCACACTTGCTTATATTAACATACAAATCATTTATGCAAATGACAAAAAGCAGTAGACCCACCACCAATCCTTGGGGCACGCTGCTGATCACTGGTCTCCAGTCCAAAAAGCAACCTTTGACCACCAACCTCTGTCTCTTACCTTCAAGCCAATTTTGTATCCAATTGGCTAACTCCTCCTGAATTCCATGTGATCTAACCTTACCATCCAGTCTACCATGAGAACCTTGTTGATTGCTTTGCTGAAGTCCGTAGAGACAAAGCCTACCGCTCTGCCTTCATCAATCTTTTTTGTCACCTCTTTAAAAAACTCAATCAAAAGTTAGTGAGACACGATTTCCCAAGCACAGTCATGTTGACTATCCCTAATCAGTCCTTGCCTTTCCAAATGCTTGGAAATCTGTCCCTCAGAATACCCTCCAACAACTTACCCACCACTGACGTAAGGGTCATCAGGCTATAGTTTCTTGGCTTTTCCTTACAGTCTTTCTTACATTATGACACCACATTAGCCAACCTCCAGTCTTCTAGTACCTCACCCGTGGCTATCGATGATACAAATCTCTCAGGAAAGGCCTTCCCACAAGGTTTTGGGAAACACCTGATCAGGTCCCATGGATTTATCTACCTTTATGCATTTTAAGATCTCCAGCACCTCCTCTTCTGTAATATGCACTCTTTTCAAAACATCACTATTTATTTCCCTAAGTCCTATTTCTTCCATTTGCTTCTCTAAAATAAATATTAGTGTGAAATAGTTATTTAGTATCCCACCCATCTCCTGTGGTTCCACACATAAATGGCCTTACAGATCTTTAAGGGGTCCTATTCTCTCCCTAGTTACCCTTTTGCCTTTAATGTACTTATAGAACCTTTTTGAATTATTCTTAAATCTATTTGCTAAAGCTGCCTCATGTCCATTTTTCCCACTTGAATTCCCTCTTAAGTATACTCTTACTGTCCTTTTACTTTTCTAGGGATTCACTCAATCCCAGCTGACATATGCTTTTTCCTTTACTCGACCAGAGACACAATTTCTCTAGTTATTCAGCATTCCGAAACACCTCAGACTGAAGGCCTGTGACCAGTGGAGTGCCACAAGGATCGGTGCTGGGCCCTCTACTTTTTGTCATTTACATAAATGATTTGGATGCGAGCATAAGAGGTACAGTTAGAAAGTTTGAAGATGACACCAAAATTGGAGATGTAGTGGACAGCGAAGAGGGTTACCTCAGATTACAACAGGATCTTGACAAGATGGGCCAATGGGCTGAGAAGTGGCAGATGGAGTTTAATTCAGATAAATGTGAGGTGCTGCATTTTGGGAAAGCAAATCTCAGCACAACTTATACACTTAATGGTAAGGTCCTAGGGAGTGTTGCTGAGCAAAGAGACCTTGGAGTGCAGGTTCATAGCTCCTTGAAAGTGGAGTCACAGGTAGCTAGGATAGTGAAGAAGGCATTTGGTATGCTATCTTTTATTGGTCAAAGCATTGAGTACAGGAGTTGGGAGGTCATGTTGCGGCTGTACAGGACACAGGTTAGGCCACTGTTGGAATATTGCATGCAATTCAGGTCTCCTTCCTATTGGAGAGATGTTGTGAAACTTGAAAGGGTTCAGAAAAGATTTACAAGGATGTTGCCAGGTTGGAGGATTTGAGCTACAGGGAGAGGCTGAACAGACTGGGGCTGTTTTCCCTGGAGCATCGCAGGCTGAGGGGTGACCTTGTAGAGGTTTACAAAATTATGAGGGTCATGGATAGGGTAAATAGGCAAAGTCTTTTCCCTGGGGTCAGGGAGTCCAGAACTAGAAAGCATAGGTTTAGGGAGAAGAAAGATATAATAGAGACCCAAGGGGCAACTTTTTCACGAAGAGGATGGAACATGTATGGAATGAGCTGCCAGAGGAAGTGGTGGAGGCTGGTACAATTGCAACATTTAAGAGGCATTTGGATGGGTATTTGAATAGGCAGGGTTTGGAGGGATATGGGCCGGGTGCTGGCAGGTGGGACTAGATTGGGTTGGGATATCTGGTCAGCATGGATGGGTTGGATCGAAGGGTCTGTTTCCATGTTGTACATCTCTATGACTCTATGACTATGACCTACTGGCATGGTCCTTCACACTAACAGGACAATGCTGCCTCTGAACTGGCATTTTCTCATTCTTAAAGGCCCCCCACATCCCAACCATCCCTTTATCTAACAACTTCTCCCAATCAACTTTTGAAAGTTCTTGTCTGATACCATCAAAGTTGACTTTACTCCAATTTAAATGTAATTGAAATATGATCACTTGACCCAAAGTGTTCCCCTATTGACATCTCTGTAATGCGTCCTGCCTTATTTCCCAACAAAAGGTCAAGTATTGCTCTTTCACTAATTGGTACATCTACATATTGAATAAAAAAAGTTTTCTTGTACACACTTAATAAATTTCTCCTTATCCAAACCCTTAACACTATGACAGTCCCAGTCGATGTTAGGAAAGTTTAAATCCTAACTACAACCTAATTATTCTTACAGATATCCAAGTTCTTTTGGCATACTTGCTTCTCAATTTTCTCCTTAATAAGTATATTAATTAGGAAAGGTTTGGAGGGATATGGGGCAAGTATAGGGAGGTGAGACGAGTTTAATTTGGGAACATGGTCAGCATGTACTATTGGACCAACAGGTCTTTTTCCATATATGACTTTATGACTATTCGGGGCCTATAATACAATCCTAACAAGGTAATCTTCCTTTTGTTAATTCTCAGTTCCACCCATACACCTTCACTGGATGATTTCCCAGAATATCCTCCCTCAATACAACGGTAATGCTTTCCTTGACTAAAGACGCCACCCTCCTCCACTCTTCTCTCCTTTTCTATCCTTCTCATGGTATCTGTACCCCAGAATATGAAGCTGCCAGTCATGCCCTTTCCTGAGCCACATTTCTGCAATAGCTATGATATCCCAGTCCCATGTTCCCATCCCTATTTGCCCTTGAGAAGGAGGTGGTGAGCTGCCTTCTTGAAACACTGCAGTCCACTTCCTGTGGGTTGACCCACAATGCTGGTCGGGAGGGAGTTCCAGGATTTTGACCCAATGACTGTGTGGTATATTTCCAAATCAGAGTGGTGAGTGGCTTGGAGGGGAATTTGCAGGTGGTGGTGTTCCCAAGCATCTGCTGCCCTTGTCCTTCTCGGTGGAAGTGGTCGTGGGTTTGGAAGGTGCTGTCTAAAGATCTTTGGTGAACCTCTGCAGCGCATCTTGTAGATTGTACAGACTGAGCACTGGTGGTGGAGGGATTGAATATTTGCAGATGCGATGCCAATCAAGCAGGTTGCTTTATCCTGGATGGTTTCAAGTTTCTTGAGTGTTGTTGGAGCTGCTCCCATCAAGGCAATTGGGGAGTATTCCATCACACTCCTGACTTGTGACTTGTAGATGGTGGTTAGACTTTGGGGAGTCAGGAGGTGAGTTACTTGCTGCAGTATCTCTACTCTCTGACCTGCTCTTGTAGTCACTGACTTTATGTGGTGAGTCTATTTGAGTTTCTGGTCAAAGGTAACCCCAAGGATTTGACAGTGGGGGATTCAGTGATGATAATACCATTTAATGTCAAACAGCGGTGGTTAGAGTGTCTCTTATTGGTGATGGTCATTGTTTAGCATTTGTGTGGCACGAATGTTACTTGCCAATTGTCAGCCCAAACCTGGATATTGTCCAGATCTTGTTGCATTTGAGCATGGATTACTTCAGTATCTGAGGAGTCACAAATGGTGCTGAACACTGTGCAATCATCTCTCCTGACACACCATTGACATTTCAGGCCAGAGCCCTTCATCAGGAATAAGGCTGGGAGCCTCAGGGGTGGAGAGATAAATGGGAGGGGGCGGGGCTGGGGGTAGGTAGCTGAGAGTGCAATAGTTGGATAGAGGTGGAGGTAAAGGTGATAGATCGGAGGGAGGGTGGAGTGGATAGGTGGGAAGGAAGATTGATAGATGGGACAGGTCATGAGGGCAGTGCTGAGCTGGCAGGTTGGAACTGGGGTAAGGTGGGGCAGGGGAAATGAGGAAACTGGTGAAGTCCACATTGATGCTGTGGTGTTGAAGATAAGGCATTCTTCCTCCAGGCATCGGGTGGTGAGGGAGTGGCGATGGAGGAGGCCCAGAACCTGCATGTCCTCGGCAGAGTGGAAGGGGGAGTTGAAATTTTCAGTCATGTGATGGTGAGGTTGATTAGTGTAGTTGTACCGGAGATGTTCTCTAAAGTGCTCTGCAAGAAGGTGTCCAGTCTCCCCAGTGTAGAGAAGACTGCATTGGGAGCAACAGATACAGTAAATGACATGTGTGGAAGTGCAGGTGAAACGTTGATGAATGAGGTAGGCTCCTTTGGGGTAAGAGGGGAGGTGGGGGCACAGGTTCCAACCAAAAGCCATTTCTGCCCCTTTAACAAACTACAGACCCAGGAATTACCTAAAAACAACCACAACACACTTTGCTTAAAAATGCAGCATTAGCACAGTCTTACTGACCCAAAACACTGTCCTGGGATAACTTAATACCAATCTTGAATATTAAAAGTCAATCAAGAGAGAAATCACAGTATAAGTATAAGAAATGCCTTCGCTTTCTTCACTATCATAGATTTACAAAAACAAAACAAATTAAGATTTAGAAGTTTTATAAGTCTTAAAACCAAACTCTTAGCTTAACACAATTGATGAATTTCTTCATCTTAACTTTTCCTGTAGTTTTCTTTTAGTATTAATTTTTATGCTTATTATTTGGATATTGTCCATCAAATTTATATTTCCAATTTTTTTCAGTTTGCAGTTGGAATTGTTTTGTATCAGAAAACAACCATAATTGAATCATTTACCAGACTTGAATGTAAAATATAAAGTGTTAAAATAAAACATATCATGGAAAGAAGCTTTTACAATATAAAGCTTCCTGAGGGGTCTGTGAGTAACAAAACAGACATGATGCAGAATCCTTCGGTGGTCTCAAAGTCAAGTTAAAATTGATGACAGGAATTGATATGACTACATCACAAACACAGTATTCATGCTTCAAGTGGTTCAAGCTAAATAAAGCCATATTAGAGAGATCAGTAGGCACATAAAGCAGATTGTCCACACCTGCTACTATCTCACTAACTACATCTGCAAAACATAGCACACTAACTATCAATGACCAGGAAAATTGTCTGCACAGTTGCTGGCCAGCTGGCTGACTGGTTGTGATCTGTTGTAAGGAGATCTGAAGTTGAGATGCACCACAGGGACAACGTAGCTCATGGTTTACCACTGCTGTCAACGTTTCTCCCAGTATCTGATGAGGGTGTAAATCAATATGCTGTACACGGATTTATCAAACAGGTAATACAGAGTCTTGGATGTGTCTCAATCTCCCCCCCAATCAACATTTTATTTGACGCCTTCCTTTTCTTCATTTGATTTTAACCCCCTCATCAGCCATTCTCTCTGACCCAAATTTTGCAATCTTGCCATTTTATTCAACCATGAGTTTTTTTTAACTATCAATGCCCTCCCAACCCCACCCACCCACGTACTACAGAAAATAGGAGAAGGAATTGGCTATTCAGGCCAGGGCTGATCGTCCTACTCAGGACCCTGCTCCTGCGTTTGCCTCATACCCTTGATCCCTTCAGCTCTATGAGCTTAAGGTAACCCCCCCCTTGAAAGGATTGACTGTTTTGGACTCAACTGCTTTCTGTAATAGAGAATACCATAGGTTCACCACTCTCTAGATAAAGAACGTTCTCATCTCTGTCTGAAATAGCCTGCTGTGTATCCTTAGATTGTGATCCCTGGTTCTGGACTCCCAGGTCATTGTGAACATCTTTCCTGTATTTACCCTGCCTAGTTCTATTAGAATTTTACAGGTTTTTATAAAATCCCACCCCTGCCCCCAACCCCACCCAACCCCCACAGTTTGTCGGTGTTCCAGGCACTACACAGATGATTACTTTTACTCTGATTACATCTCCTAGCTTAGCCTCCACTTCTGCTGAACTCTTTATCCCTGTCTTCTCCAAAATTTTGTTTTGAAAAGGCAGAAGACATTTAAAATAAAGTGAGCTCAGTTGCAGACTTGATGGATATAAACATAACAGCCATGTTTTGAACAATGGCATTCCGTAACAAGGTGTACACACCATTTGTTTATTTTTGATGGTGTTGGTTGGAAGGGATTATATTCTGTGACACCATAAGTATTCTTTGCCTTTCAATAATGCAACAAGACTGTTAACATCCTTCTCAATAGGTCAGGACAGTAGAGAAGCATAGCTTCAGTTAACTACAGAACCATATTTCTTCTATCATGAAAGATTTAGCTTGGAGAGGTTCAGTTCTACACATATCAATTAGAATTTAGAATTAGAGCAGACATTCAGTGGAGTCTTTTGTTTAATTAATTAAGCAAGTTGTATTGAACGTTGGGTATATAAGTTATAATTTCAAGGATTAGAAGGCCCATAGCAGACAGATGCAGACTAACAGACTGCTATGCACCTCAGTGTCATTAAAAACACTGTATCGTTGACCTGTATCTCCAGCTTCTTAATCACAATTCCTTTTGAAGGAAGATCATTCAAGAATCACTGGTCTTCTACCTTCTCAGATCAATATCCAATAGCCCTTGTAAATAATCTGTGTTATCCCTTTTTCTCTATTTGGTATTTTTTGCAAAATATTTCCTCTTGATTCTCTTCCTTTATGAAGCACCTTGAAGCAGCTTTCAACACTAAAGGCACATTGCAAGTGGAAGTTGATACTGATCCTGCTCTCCAGGTATGATGTGAAATTGGTGTTGGCTGGTCATTACTAGTAAGCAAATACGCAGCTAGCAAGACTCACCCTAATCATTGGTTGTTTGCTGTTAAGATGGGGTGAGAAATCAAATTTCACCGATGCCACTTAAAGGCAGCCAACACCTCTCATAGAAGGTGTGCACTCTGGATAAGGAAAGCCAGGAATATGTGCAAGGAGCAAAACAGATGAAGAGAGAGGTTGTCCTGGTTGCATGAAGCAGCATTGAAGACCTTGTCCATGTCGTGAATGGGAAGATGGGAGATATCCTGGCGATGAAAAGATGCAGATTACCTTCCATAGAACACTTTGCCAACTGAGGTTAAGTAGAAGTTAGTGTCAAGCTCTCATCATCCAGGACCAGACCACAATGCCAAAGTAGATTAATGATATTAATGACTAATGATTGATGTATTTGAGGAAGTGACAAAGAAGATTGATGAAGGCAGAGCAGTGGACGTTGCCTATATGGACCTCAGCAAGGCAGTTGACAAGGTTCCACATGGTAGACTGGTTAGCAAGGTTAAATCGCATGGAATCCAGGGGGAGCTAGCCAATTGGATACAAAATTGGCTTGAAGGTAAGAGACAGAGGGTGGTGGTAGAAGGTTATTTTTCAGAATGGAAGCCTGTGATCAGCGGTGTGCCACAATGAATGGCATTGATTTCATTGCTTTTCATCATTCACATAAATGATTTGGATGTGAGTGTAGGAAGTATGGTTAGTAAGTTTGCAGATGACCCCAAATCCGGTGGTGTAATGAACAGTAAAGATTATCTCAGAGTACAACGGGACCTTGATCAGATGGACCTATGGGCCGAGAAGTGACAAATGAAGTTTATTTTAGATAAATGTGAGGTCTTGCATTTTGATAAGACAAACCAGGCAGAACTTATACAGTTAATGGTATAACCCTGAAGAGTGTTACCAAACAAAGAGACCTAGAGATGCAGGTGTACAGTTCCTTGAAGTAGGGTCACAGGTGGACAGGGTGGGGAAGAAGGTATTTGGCACACTTGCCTTTATTGGTCAGTGCATTGAATATAAGAATTGGGATGTCAAGTCATGGCTGTACAGGACATTGGTTAGGCCTCATTTAGAATACTGCATACAATTCTGGTCACCCTACTACTGGAAAGATGTTATTAATCTTGAAAAGGTTCAGAAATGATTTACAAGGATATTGCTGGGATTAGAGGGTTTGAGTTATAGGGAGTGGATGAAAAGTCTAGGGCCTTTTCCCATGGAGCTTTGGAAGCTGAGGAGTGACCTTATTGGGGCTTATAAAATCGTGAGGGGCATGGATAAGGTGAATAGCCATGGTCTTTTTCCCAGGGTAGGGGACTCCAAAATTAGAGGGCAGAGCTTTAAGATGAGAGGGGAAAGATTTCAAAAGGACCTGAGGAGTAGCTTTTCTAGCTACAGAAGATGGTGAATGTATAGAACAAATGGCCTGGGGAAGTGATGGAATTGTGTACAATTACAGCATGTGAAAGGCATCTGGATGGGTATATGAATAGGGAGAGTTTCGAAGAGTATAGGCTAAATACTGGCGAATGGGACTTGATCAATTTAGGATATCTGGTTGGCATGGACAAGTTGTATGATATCTTCACATCTACTGCCTTGGTACTCATAATGTTCCTTTTCCTGATCTCCTACCACATTCATATATTCACTCCATCAGTCCAGCTTCCCCTCTTTACCTACTCTGCACTTTTTATGATCAGCATCTCACATCTTCTGTGTAAACTATTTCATCATTTAAAGGACATTATCTAAACCCCTCACCCTCTGCCAAACCCTCCAACTCGCCAAGTTTGAAGTTAATAGAAAATGTTAGCTTGCCAGCTGACAAGACTAGAATGTGTCTCAATGACCAACACACAGGTCCTGGTAATCAGGACATAACTAAATGAAAAGGGGAAACATAAAAAAAATTCATTCTGATAATCTGATAGCTCAGTTTGTGAATGTTGCATATGCTATAAGGCTACAAATGTGTGGGTGTGGCAACTGCCAGCCTCTTTCTTTAATTGGGTATAAGTGCTAGTTTGGCATACAACATTAGAGGAAAAACCACAAAGTAATGTAACATAAAGAGGTCTTGAACAGACTGGCCTGGGTGTTATGAGTAGTGGCAATCAGAGTTAGAGTGCCTCTCTGTTACTTTGTTTATGCTAATTCTCAGCTCTGCATTTCTAGTTAGGAATTTTAATCTTGGCTCCTTCAGAAATACAGAATATAGCAGAAATCAACACAGTTCCACTGTAGTGCATTTTGTTCTGAGATTTAAATGTCCAGACACAGGCAATTTCTGTGAAAGGTTAAGTATGTAAAGTAAGTGTGGAGTAAAGGTGGCAGTTTGTCCAAGGGTTGGGGTGCCAGGGTAAGGTGCCTGTAATCGATAAAATGCTCAGTGTAGATTGGGTGTGTTGGGGCCAGCAGGAGAGGTAAGTGTGTAAAAGAGATTAAAAGATTGAAATGAAATGTTTATCATCTATCTGTCCACATCAATCAGTTATACTGCTGCTTTACTTACATTGAGAGGGATTGAAAATACCACTTGCAATAACATTGAAGTTCATTTAGATTAGGGAAGGTGAACAACATGAAACAGGAAACACTCTACAATTAAAAACTGTAAGCAATCAATCTTCATGTTCCTAAGAACCATCACAGGAAAGCATTGGACATTATGATTGCAACCAAAGTAAGGCTTAACAGCACAGGCTATTAATATAAAATACTTTGTACTGAGCTTAAGGAGAAACTAAACAGAATTGTAAATTCTCCAAACCCTTTAATTTAAGCTTTCCTTCCACATGGCTATCTGCACATAATCTAAATGCTGAAATAGAAGGTCTATTATTTATTTTGTCTCTTTTTGGTGTTATGCCTGTGCAAACTGCCTGACGCACAACTGCTTTTATGTGATTATCTTATCCATTCTTTACATCATACTGTATACATTACAAATGCCTCCTCCATTTACAAATTAAGGTGTAAAATTAATAATAGCAAAGCTTGATTTTACAAGTTCTGGAGATAAACAAAAGATGTGAATTAAACCCCAGCTTCACTCAAAAACAAAAACAAATCTAAGTTAAACTAATGTGAAAAAAAGGTGATCTAAGATTAAGTGAACCTTTTTGAAACATAAAGTGGTTGCAATTTTTCAAATGGAATTTGCTTGAAGTCTAAAACATTTACTAAGGCATTAATCAAAGAAAAAGCACCAAACCTCAGGTAATTAAGTAATTGCAGTCTTATTTGAAATCTTGTTGATTTTCCAGTTCACAAGTCAGAAAATCTACAGCAAAGTTCATAGTGAAATGCTTTAGTTTAAAAAGACAGCAGATTCAGTTTCTCTTTTTTTTGTAGCAGAGACTGAAGACACAAACTATGGACAGGTTTTCAGTCAAAGTTTCTTTTGTTATTTTATGAGAACATTGCCTCGTTCAAAAAATATGTATTCTGAAATGTCACATTGGGATAATAAATCGTACAACAGTGACATTCAAGAACGTCTTGTCCCTGCCATTAGTTAATGCCAGTGAACAGAGCATTTGCCAAATTGCATTTGATGACAGTTATAATGACTTCCAGGTCACTGTGATCAGATAATGGTTAGGGATCGCCAAATAATTTCTCCTCAGTCTAGCATCACCTCCAACAACCATCAAAGTCTTATGATTAACAGATTCAATGTCACTATTAGTTCTGGTCTTTCATTTTTCTTTCTATATTGATGCATGTCACTGAAACATTGCTTCTGCAAAACTCTTCTTTCCCATGCCAGAAAATAGATAATATTACTTCAAAGGATGACCTAAACTTTTTAAGACATGGCAAACTCAAAAGTTGCAATCAGGGAAATAGAATTGAATATCATATATTGCCAAGCCTGGAAAAATCCTGAGGAATTTCAGAATCAAACATTTGTTTAGTTTGGGATTATGTTTGGTTATGGACTGTTTGGACCGAAGTGTCTGTTTCTGTGATGTATGACTCTATGATCCTATTTACTAAGTTGTGTCAATTAGGTTGGGTAGCAGTTCCACCAGAATTGAAGCTCAATGCTAGCAGACATCTAATGTGTTTTAAGAATAAACATACGTAAAGACTGAATTGGCCACTTTCTATCCATTGACTAGTTAAATAGCCATTAACTTAACTATGACCTTTACTGTATTCCTAAATCCATGCTGAAATAGAGTCATACAGCATGGAAACAGACTCTTCGGTCCAACCAGTCCACGCAGACCATATTCCCAAACTAAACTAGTCCTTTTTGCCTGTATTTGGCCCATATTTCTCCAAACCTTTCCTATTCATGTACTTATCCTAATGTCTCTTAAACGTTGCAATTGTACCTGCATCCACCACTTCATATGACACACACTAACCAATCTGTGTAAAAAACATTGCTCCTCATGTCCTTTTTAAAACAGTCTACTCTCACCTTAAAAATATGCCCCCTAGGTTTGTACTCCCCTTCTTAGGGAAAAGACCTCTGCTATTCACCTTATCTATGCCCCTCATGATTTTATTAACCTCAACAAGGTCACCCCTCAACTTCCTACTCTCAGTAAAAAAAGGTTCCAGCCTATTTTTGTAACTCAAACCCTCCATTCCTGGCAACATCCTGGCTCTTTTATCTAATTGGGGTTATGAGCCAAGTGTGTAGATGCAAAAAATGTAATGTAAGTTAATGTATTGCCAATAGTTTTGTATCTTCACTGCCAGCAAGGTAAACCAATCCGGTCAAACCTGCCGATAGCTTGAAAACTCAATCAAGTGAATTTTCCGATCATTCATTTGCTTAGGGTGTTCAGGATTAGGGTTGTCTCCTCATAGGGGTTGAGGATCCAAATGTCGGGCACCCCAAACCTCATCATTATGTGTGGTCCTGCCCAATAGTGGCTGCTTCCTCCTTGGGTGAGAGAACGGGAGAGACTTAGTGAGGTTAAAGTTGGTGACAGTGCTAGAGAGGAAACCTCATGACAGTATAGGGCAGCTCCAGACTATCAGTTCTTGACTGGATGCACAATGGCCTTTTAAAGATGGTGCCCATGCCAGAGATCTGAGGATATCCCACTAAGTGGTGGATACTTCTGAGTACAGAGAATGGGGGAATCAGGCTAGCATCAGATGAGAGGTGCACAATAGATGCTTGGCAGGTAGTTAATGAGGTGCATTTGAGATGAGAAAGCCCATCGGCTCTCATAAAGAAAAACACTCTATGAAACTTGATGGAAGCGACATTTTGTCAAAATATAGAATGAGTCAGTCCTTTATCTTGTAGCACAGCAAACAGACAGACATTGTATTTAAGAACTTATCTCGATGCCAAAAGTCTTTTTGCAGCAGAGAGCGGCGGGAGGTGGGCGGAAGTGAAGTCGGAGCGCAAAGCCGGTCGGGCAGGTAAGTGATTGTTATTAGAGTGGGTGTGTTCTAGGCTCCAGGTCCTACAAAGTAGGGCCTCCCTCCCACCCTCCTCCTCTAACCTAAATTGAAAGTCCACAGACTTGCCCCAAAAAGAGGGTCCAAGGAAGTTCCTGTGGAGTGAAGAGTGAGACTTTAGCTCAGGAGTCTTTGACAAGGAGGTTGAGTGAAGTGATTACGCCACAGTTGAAGAGGGTGAAGACATGACTGCCCAGCTGGTTCAGTGTGCTACGTGCTTGATGTGGGAGGTCAACGACTCTGGTGTGTCTGGCTCGTATAAGTGTGTAAAGTGTGTGCACGTTCAGCTACTGACAGAGCATATTGCAGCACTGATGAAAGAACTCGAGGACCTTAGGCTCATCCGAGAGAACGAGATCTTTCTGGACAAGACCTTCAGCGAGGTTATTACACCAACCATAACAGAAGAGAGCAGACGATGAGGAAGGCAGAGAGGAGACAGGTGCAAGAGACCCCAGGAGAAGTACCTGTCAGGAACAAGTTGAATCGGGTTTTTGTGGCAGCAGACAGGACTTAAGGATGGTGTGTTGCCTTCCTGGTGTCAGGGTTAAAGACATCACAGACAGAGTGCAGGAAATCCTCAAGGACGAAGGTGAAGAGCCAGAGGTGGTGGTACATGTCGGCACAAATGATGTCGGGAAGAAGAGGAGGAACATACTACAGCGGGACTTTGGAGAACTAGGAAGAAGACGAAAAAGCAGGATGTCCAGGGTGGTTATCTCCGGTTTGCTTCCAGTTCCTCGGGCTGGTGAGGCCAGAAACAGGGAGATAACGGACTTGAACGTACGGCTGGGGAACTGGTGCAGGAAGCAAGGATTTAAATTCTTGGATCACTGGGGTATGTTTTGTGGTAAGCATAAATTCAACCTTAATAGGTTGGGGACCAGCATTCTGGCAGGCAGGTTTGCTACTGCAACACAGCTGCGTTTAAACTAAGTAGCGGGGGGAGGGGACAAATTGGATGTTTAAGAAGGAAATTGAAGAGAAAGTTAGAACAAGGAAAGTCAAGAAAAACAACTATATCAATGAAGCAGAAAACTCAAAAAGGGATCATGTTGTAAGGTTGAGTGAAATAGGGGTTGATGGGAAGGGTGAGGGCAGTAACAAATTAAAATACTATGTATGAATGTACAAAGCATAAGAAATAAGATGGATTAGCTTGAGGCTCTTTTGGAAATTGGCAGATACGATATTGTGGGGATAACTGAGACGTGGCTTCAAGTGGACAGGGCCTGGGAAAAGAATATTCAAGGCTACACATGCTATCGTAAGGACAGACTGACAGGCAGAGGGGGTGGGGTGGCCATGTTGGTAAGGGATGATATTCAGTCCCTTGCGCAGGAGGACCTAGAGTCAGGGGATGTAGAGTCAGTATGGATAGAGCTGCGAAATACTAAGAGTAAAAAGACTCTCTTGGGAGTTATCTACAGGCCCCCTAACAGTAGTATGGATGTTGGATATAAGTTGAATCAGGAGCTGAAATTGGCCTGTCACAAAGATGTTACTACAGTTGTTATGGGGGATTTCAACATGCAGGTAGACTGGGAGAATCAGGATGGTATTGGACCTTAAGAAAGAGAGTTTGTGGAGTGCCTCCGCGATGGATTCTTAGAGCAGCTGGTGCTGGAGCCTACCAGGGAGAAGGCAATTCTGGATCTGGTATTGTGTAACGAACCAGAATTGATCAGGGACCTCGAAGTGAAGGAGCCATTGCGAAGTAGTGACCATAATACAATAAGCTTCAATCTGCAATTTGAAAGGGAGAGGGTACAATTGGTAGTGACAATATTGCAGTTGAAAAAAGGGAACTATGGAGCTATGAAGGAGGAGCTGGCCATAGTTCAATGGTGCAATACCTTAGCAGGGATGACAGTGGAGGAACAATGGCAGATATTTCCGTGTATAATGCAGAAGTTGCAGGGTCAGTTCATTCCAAAAAATCTCAGGGTACTGAAGGAGGTGGCTCGAGAAATTGTGGATGCATTGGTGATTATTTTCCAGAGTTCGATAGATTCGGGATCAGTTCCTGCGGATTGGAGGGTGCCTAATGTTGTACCACTTTTTAAGAAAGGAGCGAGAGAGAAAGCAGGAAATGATAGACCAGTTAGTCTGACCTCAGTGGTGGGAAAGATGCTGGAGTCTATTATAAAGGATGAAATTACAACACATAAACGGCTCCATTTCGGAATGGCAGGCAGTGACCAGTAGGGTACCGCAGGGATCAGTGCTGGGGCCACAGCTTTTTACAATATATATTAATGATATAGAAGATGGTATTAGTAATAACATTATCAAATTTGCTGATGGGTGAGTGCCAAACCAGAGGACACAGCTTAAAAATACGGGGTAGACCATTTAGGACAGAGATGAGGAGAATCCTCTTCACCCAGAGAGTGGTGGCTGTGTGGAATGCTCTGCCCCAGAGGGCAGTGGAGGCCCAGTCTCTGGATTCATTTAAGAAAGAGTTGGATAGAGCTCTCAAGGATAGTGGAATCAAGGGTTATGGAGATAAGGCAGGAACAGGATACTGATATTGAATGGTGGTGCAGGCTGGAAGGGCAGAATGGCCTACTCCTGCACCTATTGTTTATTGTCTATTGTCTGTTGTTCATTTTTAAATCTTAAAGTACCAAAGAGTTCTTCAGGATTATAACAGCCCTCTTTCAAAGGGTTTAATTTAGCAAATAGAACGTCACAGATACAAGATTAGCAAAGGCATGTCATATTTTTCTGTGTCTGCAATAGCATCTGAGAAATTGTTCACAACAAAATTTCAAGTTCACATACTGCACAGATTCTGCTTTAAATCAAGCACCTTAATTGTTGAATCGGTTTAGCAATTTTCTTTTGAGTACAACACAACACAAAGTACCTATTGAAAACAACAAAATGTTCTGAGGAAAGTTAAAGTGCCTTTTCCCACTGTGATATGACTGGTTAAGCATCTGTGCTCATCGCTTTATTAAAGTAGATTTTCAACCTTCCATTCCATTATGGAACGGGCTAGGTTATTCAGTACAAGTTCAAATAAAGGAAGGAGAATTCTAACATCATTTCATAGATATCTGTGCTGAATTTAAACTTTCACCATGACCCACAGAACAGAATACCTTAACTCATATAGGCAGTAGCCAACATCATAATTATTCGCTTCATTTGGTTTTGGAAATTTGGGACCATTTTCAGTAAGTATGGTTATCACTATCTGATAATGGTTCACACTCAACTTAACATCTATTTCTTACATAACTGGGAAAAGGAGTCCAACATGGAATGTCAAGAGTACTCATAAAACACTAAGTGTGAGAACATTAAGGGGTAGTAATTTGGGTCAGTTAGCCGTGCACCACAAAAGGAGGGCATGCTTGAGGCAGGTCTGAAATTGGGCCTTGGGTCCCATGGCTGAGCTGCCTATGGAGAGAGCAGAGGGATTCAATCAGGAATTGGCTGTGAGGTATGTGAGTGTGGGGTGATCAGCATGATCAGCTGGAGGTCTCGAACAAGCATTCCTGTTCTGTATGGTTCTGCAGCAACCATTACTGACTGAAAACCCAGTTACCTAGAAGATAAGGCAATTTGCAAACACCGATAAGACAAGATGCTTGAATTTTAAGATCTGCACATTGTATTCTGCAAATATAGGGTTCCTGGACTGAAGCTCTGCTGGGAAGCAGTCTATTACTCTGCTGATACATTTAATTTTAATGTAACCTCAGCTTTCTATTGAGACTACATTTTCTGCGTGACTGGTTCAAAACCAGTACCTTGCCTACCCCTTTAGGTACAATTTCCGGCTTGTCCTCATCCCTTTCTGATTTGAATCTTTTACTGTTGAATGAACTCCGGTTTGTTGATTTATGATGATTTCCCATGGTCACAAACTCCATTCATCCTGTAGATCAATTCCATTACCTGTCAGCAGGCTGGTAGGGCTACCTCCTCAAACTCCTAATCATGTGCACTCCTCACTTCCTTATAACCTTGAATCAGTTCCATTATTTACTCTTGTCTCATTGATTTTTACCTTTCACCCTGTATTTCACAACCTCTGATTATAATGTATTTCAATCTTCTTCTGATCTAATGCTATGTATGGCTATGCCTTTAAACCTAAATTCAGTCTGTGTCTTTCTAATGGGGTTGTACTATAGGCTCCCCAAAAGCCAATGGGAAATAGATGTACAGATATCAAGCAAATCATAGAAAGGTGTACAGAGTTGTTGCAGTAGGTGATATTAACTTCCTCAACATTGACTGAGACTCCTTTAGTTCCAGAGGCCTAGATGGACAAAATTTGTTAAGTGCACCCCCAGAATGATTTCTTGAAGCAATATGTAGATATTCCAACTGAGGAAAGGGCTATATTAGACCTGGTACTGGGGAATGATCCTGGCCAGGTGATCAAAGTTTCAGTAAGGGAGCATTTTGGGAACAGTGATCATAATTCCAAAACTTTAAGACAGTTATGGATAAGGATAAGACTGGTCCTACGGTGAAATTGCTAAATTAGGGGAAGGCTAATTATACCAGTTTAGGCAGAAACTGGAGAAATTAAATTGGGGATCTTTGATTGAGGGTAAATCTACACCTGATTTGTAGGATCCTTTTAAAGGCCAGTTAGTCAGATGTCAGGATCAGCATGTTCCTGTGAGGATGAAAATGGGGATGGGAAGGTTTGGTAACCTTGGTCAATAGGTTGGAACCATTCTCCCTGGAGTGTCGGAGGCTGAGAGGTGACCCTACAGAGGTTTATAAAGTCATGAGGGGGCCTGGATAGTGTGAACAGAAAGGTATTTTCCCTGGGGTGTGGGAGACCAGAACTAGAGGCCACAAATTTAGGGTGAGAGAGGAAAGATTTAAAAGGGACCTAAGGGGCAACTTTTTCACACAGAGGGTGGTGTGTGAATGGAATGAGCTGCCAGAGAAAGTGTTGGAGGCTGGTACAAGCACAGCATTTAAAAGGCTTTTGGATGAATACATGAATAGGAAGTGTTTAGAGGGATATATGCCAAGTGCTGGCAAATGGGACTAGATCAGGTCAGGATATCTAGTCAGCATGGACAAGTTGGACTGAAGGGTCTGTTTCCATGCTGTACATCTCTATGACTCTATGACTCTATTGAAGTGCATGGTGAGATAGGACAGATTCAGCATAGCTTTGTCAAGAGGAGGTCATGCCTGACAAATCAGTTAGAATTCTTTGAGGAGGTAATGAGCATGTTAGAAGAAGAAAGACTGTGGGCATGATTTATTTGTCAGATCGCATTGGAATACTGTGAGCAGTTTTGGACCCTCTATCTGAGGAAGGATGTCCTCACATTGGAGGGGTTCCAGAGGAGGTTTACAAAAATGATCCTGGGGATGAAGGAATTGTCATATGAGGAGTTGTTGAGGACTCTGATTCTGTACTTGAAGGAGCTTAGAAGGATAATGGGGGAATCTCATTGTAACTTACAAAATACCGAGAGGTCTGGATATGGTGGATGCAGAGAAGATATTTTCACTAGAAGAAAAGATTAGGACCCAAGGGCACAGACTCAGAGTGAAGGAACAACACTTTGGAACTGAGATGAGAAGGTATGTCTTCAACCAAAAGGTGATTAATCTGTGGAATTCATTGCTGCAGACGGTTGTGGAGACCAAGTCATTGAGTGTTTTAAAGACAGAGATAGAGAGATTCTTGATTAGTAATAGGATCAAGGGTTATGGGGAGATGACAGGAGAATGATCTTGAGAATTGCATGAGCCATGACCAAATGCTGGAGCAGACTCATTGGGCCAAATGGTCTAATTCTGCTCCTATATCTTATGGTGTTATGACAAGAGGTATTGAAAGATTAGTCAAAAAGATAAATGAAGCATAAGCAAGGTTTAGGAAACTGAAATCAGACAAGGCCCTTGAGGAACATAAAGAAAGCAGGCATGGATTTAAACAAGAAATTAGGAGGACAAAAAGGGGCCATGAAATGTCCTTGGCTAGTTGGATTAAGGAATTTCCCAGGGCATGTTATATGTCTATTAGGAGTAAGACAGTATTTAGGGAAAGGATAGGTTCACTCAAGGGCAAAGGAGGGAATTTACGCATGGAGCCAAAGGAATTGTGTGAGGTCCTCAATGAGCACTTTTCATCAGTATTCACTAAGGAGGAGGACATGGATGATGGTAAAATTAAGGAGGGGGTATGTTGATATTCTAGGGTTCCTTGACATTAAGAAAAAGCAGGTATTGAGGATCTTGAAAAAAAAAATTGAAGTATACGAGTCCCCAGAGCCTGATGGGATTTATCCCAGGATACTGAAAGATACAAGGGAGGACATTGCTGGCCCTAGACTGAGACCTTTGTATCCTCTTTAGCCAGAAGACTGGAAAATAGCCAACGTTATTCCTTTATTTAAGAAGAGCAATGGGATAATCCAATAAATTATACAGGCATGGATAAGGTGGTTAGTTGGAGTCTTTCTCCCAGAGTGGAAATGCCAAATACTAGGAAGCATGGGCTTAATGTGAGGGGGGAAAAGTTTAAGGAAATGTGCACGGCAAGACTTTGAAGAAGGTGGAGGTACTTGGAATGTGCTGCTGGAAGAATTTATAGAAACAGATACAGTAGCATGATTAAGAAGCATTTAGACAGACTCATGAACATTTAGGGAATATAGCAATATAGACCATGTGCAGGCGGATGGAATTAGTTTAGAATGGCAAAGATATAGTGGGCTGAACGGCATGTTCCAGCACTGTATTATTATATGTTCTTTGTTCTATGAGTTCTATTATCTTTCTTTTTTCTCCTTAGCTGCTTACAGATCCTTCTCTGGTGTCTTTATGGAATTCTATCACTCAGTTGCACCATTTTTCATTTCTCCCTTATCGTGGACCTTCTCAGTTCCTACTGTAATTGAAAACTAAACTTTTCCCTTCCTTTTCTATAGCTACAATGGCTGAATTGAATCTCTATTCATTTCTGAACAAGGTCCTTGCCAATCTTGTTTGCTAGCCAAAGTGTTTGCTCACTGTTAGAAATATTTATTGAAATGTATTGATCTTTGAAACTGTTCTCTGAGGCTCTATGATCTCTATGACTCTATGATCAGTTCCTATTTTGTACCATTATGACTCATTAAAAAAATGCATCTGCAACAGTTAGCACATTTGCCTAGTGTGCACAATTTAGACTTGGTCACAATTCATGAATCCTTTGTATTTTGTGCCTTATGTTTCAATCATAAAGAGGATAGCAAATTTCAAAACTGTGCTGAAGATGACTGATAATTATCATCTCAACTCACAGTTGTGTTTATGCAGTTTTTTTTTGATATTTGGCAGTCCATTTTCATTTCTCCCTGATTGAGAACTTTGCAATCTTCATCATCCAAAGCTAAAAATCACACAACAGATTTAATTGGAAACCCTAGCTTTTGGAGCGTTGCTCCTTCAACCACTTGATGAAGAAGCAGCGTTCCGAAAGCTAGTGCTTCCAATTAAAACTGTTGGACTATAACCTGGTGTTTTGTGATTTTTAACTGTGTACACCCCAGTCCAACACCGGCATCTCCAATTCATGTTCATCATCCAATGCAGTCCACATTTAAACTTATCCTTGCACTTCTGTCTTCCTACTCTCAGACTTCAATCCCCAAACCGCTCCACCCTCCCAACCGCCTTCCCCCCCTCAATGCTCAGAGCTATGTTTTTGCTAAGACCATCCAAATCAATTGTCAGATGTACATTCTGATGACTGGGAGCTTGAAGCCATTGAAAAGCAGACCAGTATTTTAGGTGTTAATCCTCCTTATTGTGACCTACTAGAAACCATTGTACATCATGCAAGGACAATGTACAACTTATTTTAGTGCATTTTTGTATTTTTGTGATGAACAGGCCCAGGCAAATATTAACTGTTACAGGTGCAATAATTGTGTATATCATTGAAGAACAAATGTATACAGGATCATCCTGTTAACAAAAAGTTAACCACAGTCACTATTCAGCCTGTTTGAAATTGCTAAAGATCTTAATTAAAATGATAGATACCTTGATATTAAATTCTAGAGTATTGATGATCTTTGTAGTATGGTGTATGTTATCCATTGAAACTGATATTTTGAAGTTTATTTACAATACTATTTACAAAGCTACAATGTGTCATACATACAGTCTGGATTCTGTGCTTACTGATGTTGCTGTAAATTACTCACAGATGGCTGACTGACTAAAATTACTCCATTAAACACATAGAGTGACTGAAGATGAGGCAGGTACCTTTATAATGGAGAATTATCCAGAGTCAGTGTTCGTTCCTATAGTCAATATTCAGATTGTTATATATATTAATATTGAATATAACTTCCTTTGTGTTTCTGATCATTACAGGCTCTTTTTCCATGGATTGGATTTTTGTTAGGCAGGAGAATGTAAATATCTAAATATGGGACCCTTCTCCATAATCATATTATTTACTAGGCCATGAAACATTCAAATGCTTCAGTTGAGGGAAAGGGGCCATTATAATCACTTTTTTTCTATCTGAACAACAACAGTTTTAATTCGTGCGGGGTGTTTAACATACAAGCAGACTCTGCATTATGAACAGGTTCCATTCTTGAGTCTGTTTGCAAGTCAATTTGTATGCAAGTCAGAACACAATGCAGGAAAGTATGAAATTTCCACCCTGAGTGGGATCATGTTAATAAGTATGAGTGTTTGTAAATCAGAATCCATGTAATAAAATACATTATAGCACTTCACAGGAACATGATAAGAGAAAATTTCACATCATGCCACATAAGGAGTATTAGATCAGATGACCAACAGCTGATCAAAGATGTAAATTTTTAAGGACAGTCTTAAATGAATGCAAGCAAGGTAGAGAGGCAGAGAGATATAAGAAGGGTAATTCAGAACGTAAGGCTCAGCTAGCTGTGCCAAGGTGAGGTGAGTTATGATTGTAGTGAAGCTGAACAATCAATAGCCTCATTCCTGAAGAAGGGCTTATGCCCGAAACGTCGATCCCCCTGTTCCTCGGATGCTGCCTGACCTGCTGTGCTTTTCCAGCACCACATTTTTCAACACTGAACAATCAATAGCCAATCTTGATTTTTTAACTTTAATAACTGAAACGTTAGTGAATTATAAATGGTTTTAAAAGGGACACTGCTGCCCAAAGAAAAGCTGCTGTGATCACCTTGAAAGCCCAGCTAACCCACATGAAATATACAAAGCAGACTACCGCAGATTTGCCATTTTAATCAAAGAGCATGGAAATTCTGTGTGCCATCAGGAAATTTGCATATCTTGTTCTACTCATGTTTGTCTAATGAACCTTGGAGATGAAAATGTACTTGCAGAATGTTCAGTCTGAGAAAGGCAATTGAGCTAGACTTGGAATACACAGAGAAATCTTTAGTAACTTACTTTGAACAACAAAGGAGAGAGAAAGCAACATGAAATGATAACACTGAAGGTACTGAGAGTTCTTTTCTCCCTCTCTCAGTCCCAGAAATCAGCTCTGGTGAAAAGCAACTCAGAAAAACCACCATTCCTCAAGAAATCAAGGGTATTTAGAAGTTTCACTGCTCTCTGGGAAACAGGACAACAGCTAAATAGTTAAGGTTCATGCTTCACTCTCACAGCTCAAAGGCATTAAAAACCTTAACCTGCAACTGCCTTCCTGTCTATATTGACACTTTCCCCGTTTTTAGTCTTTTGGTGTACAATTGGAGTAATATTATTATTTTGTTCAAGATAATAATATTCTTCTTCTTTCACTCAAGAAAAGCTGAAAATTGGCTACTTTATTTGATGTAGTTAACTAAGTTTTCATTAATGAATGACAGATGAAAAAAAGAAAGAGAAAAATACTTGCAACCAATCAAAAAGCAGTCCAAAGGAGGACAGCTAATCACTTGTCCATGCCTGGTTGGAACGTTACAGTGGAAATTAATAAGTTTTATTAAATGTAGCTATTTACAAGGTATGGTAAGAAAGGACAGATTGTTACAGTCTCAGGCTCCAGTTCAATGCGATTGGACATCCTTATGACAAAACACATGCTCACTTGCTATTCCCAGAGCAAAGCCAAAATGAACTGCTTACTCCACAGCAACTGAAGAACTGAAAGCAGAGTTGCCTGAAAGACTAGAGCTGGAGCAGTGCAAATATTTTGGAGGGTTGTGGAGCTGAAGGAGATTACAGAGATAAGAGGGAGCCAGACTTTGGAGGGATTTGAAAACAGGAAAGTGAATGTTAAAACAGGACAGTGTTTGACCAGGAGTCAATGTAGATGAAAGAGCATAGGAGTGTTGGGAGAGTGAGAGTTAAGGCACAGCCAGCAGATTACCTCAAGTATATGAACAGTGAGATAAGGAAAACCTGCCAGGAGTGTATTAAAATAGTTAGGTGGAGAGGTATGAAGGCACAAATGAGTTTCAGCAATAGGTGTGTTGAGCTAAGGGCAAAGTTGGATAACGTTACAGAGCTGGAAATTCGCAGTCTCAGTGGTGGCATAAATTTAAGGTCTGAAGCTAATCTTGGGGTGGAATGAAATATGAATGTTGCAAATAAATTAACTTAGTCTCAAATTGTCACGAGGGAGAGGGATAGAGATTGGAACAGAGACCAAAAACAATGGTTTAGTCTTATATAGTCTTACATATAGTACAATATTTAATTTGAGGAAATTTCTACTCATAAAATGCTGGAAGTTCATTAAGCAGTCTGCTAAGTTACAAGAGGTGAATTATTAGCCTTGATGAACAGTTCCATTGAATTACCAGGCTGATAACTAATGATGTTTGTCCCACCAATGTTAGCAAGAAGTAGTCAGCTCAGATTCATGTCTATTTAGAACAAAGAACAAAGAAAATTTGCAGCCCAGGTACAGGCCCTTCGGCCCTCCAAACCTGAGCCAATCCAAACCCACTGTCTTTTCCTAAGCACCTGTATCCCTCTGCTCCCCACCTACTCATGCATCTGTCCAGATGCACCTTAAATGAATCTACCGTGCCTGCCTCTACCACCTCTGCTGGCAACACGTTCCAGGCACCTACCACCCTCTTTGTAAAGTACTTTCTGCCTGTATCCCCCTTAAACTTTTCACCTCTCACCTTGAAAGCATGACCTCTTGTTATTGAATCCTTCACCCTGGGAAAAAGCCTATCTCAATCCACCCTATCTATAACCTTCATGATTTTGTAAACCTCAATCAGGTCCCCCCTCAACCTCCTTTTTTCTAATGAAAACAATCCTAACCTACTCAATGTCTCTTCATAGCTAGCACCTTCCATACCAGGCAACATCCTCGTAAACCTTCTCTGCACCCTCTCTAAAGCATCCACATCCTTTTGGTAATGTGGCCACCAGAACTGTACACAATATTCTTAATGCAGCCGAATCAAAGTCTTGTACAATTTTAACATGACCTGACAGCTCTTACATTCAATGCCCCATCCGATGAAGGCAAGCCTAACATATGCCTTCCTGACCACTCTATTCACCTGTACAGCCACCTTCAGGGTACAATGGACCTGAACTCCCAGATCTCTCTGCTCATCAACTTTTCCCGAGGTTCTTCCATTTACAGTGTAGTTCGCTCTAGAATTAGACTTCCCAAAATGTGTCACCTCACATTTGCCTGGATTGAACTCCATCTGCCACTTCTTCACCCAACTCTCCAGTCTATCTATATTCTCCTGTATTCCTTGACAGTCCCCTATGCTTTCTTTGTATCATCTGCAAACTTACTGATCAGACCAACAATGCCCTCTTCCAGATCATTTATGTATATCACAAACAACAGTGGCCCTTGCACTGATCCCTGTGGAACATCACTGGTTACCTTCCTCAATTTCGAGAAACTCCCTTCAACCACTACTCTCTGTCGCCTGTTGCTCAACCAGTTTTTTTAATCTACCTAGCTAGAACACCCTGCACACCAGGGTGTCTTCACTTTCTCCATTAGTTTACCATGGGGAACCTTCTCAAATGCCTTACTAAAGATCATGTATATGACATCTACAACCCTTCCTTTATGTATTAACTTGGTCACTTCCTCAAAGAACTCTACTAAGTTGGTAAGGCACAATCTCCCCCTTGTTGCCTATCACTGATAAGCCCATTCTTTTCCAAACATAAATAGATTTTATCTCTCAGGACCTTCTCCAGCAACTTTCCCACCACTGACGTCAAGCTCATTGGTCTGTAGTAACCCGGAACATTTGGTGAAGAATTAAATACTTCATGGCTTTAAGCAACTACCAATCATCAATATAGCCCCGATTGTAATACAGAGTGGAAGTTAAAGAGTTGAAGGTCGAAACACATAATTCATTTTTGGAAGCTCAAAGCCATCCTGAGGGGGGGGAAGAATGCTCTTCAAGGACCCATAAGAAAAGTTCAGGCCTCCCATTGATCTTGAACAGAAGCCTTTTGGACATGAGCAGCTCAGGCCGAATAGTTGAAGCTTCTATGTTATTGTTCCATAGTAATGAAATGCTTAGTAATGCCTCGCTGAGAAATGAAAACAGGTATCATACATTCAAACAAAAGCTCCGACTGGGAAGTAAAAGGTGGAAGTTTATAAAGACAAGAGATAAAGCAATGAATATTCTCACTACCAGAATGTGCACGTGCATGAATGAGGCCAAGATTGGAATTATCTGTAATGCCCTTAAGGTTGAACAGTCTGCCAATGCTCACACATGGCATGTGGTCACCTGAGGGCCTTCCAAATCATTTGAAAAGAGCCTGGTTCAAGCACTCCTGGGAAGTGGATTGGAGTGTTGAAAACCTCCTTCCAGCTTCTCCAAAAGAAGGAGCTCACTTTCATTGTGTCTAATGAAAAGGCAAATACATGGGCATGTCAGCATATCAATGAGATAACAGAGACAACTAATCCCATTCCCTCTACCTCTTCCTAGATTCCTGTTAATAGGTTCTGGTGCCTATCCAGCTTTGTGGAAGCTCATGATTGCATCGTTTCAGTGACCATCTCTTTTGAACCTGCCCCTATCCGACTCTGCTCACTGAAACTGGAGGTGGAGATTGATTTTAAGAATTACAGGCTAGTCCTTTGGTTTCGCAAAAAATGTCTGGCACAGAGACAAATTAACAGTGGAGCTGTGTGACATCTCAGTTGATATTTTTGCGCTAAATCTGTGTCACAGACATTTCTCTTTCTCAGCTTTAATCTTCAGTGGTGCGCAGACATGAATGTTGAAAGATAATGAATGGAGGAAGCCAGACTGTTTCAATTCTTAAACAAAGCTTATTGCATCTATCACGACTTTCTAGGCAGATTTGGTTCTTGGAACAGCCAGTGCCAGACAGTCTGCTGCCTCACTCCCACAATGGTTCCTGCATCAACTGTTTGCACTGAAGCATACACTACTCTCTCCAGGAAATGAATTTTATCAATCGTTTTGTTTTAGCTATTAATATAGGAACCACCATTTCTTTCTTTATGTAAACATGCTGGACAAACATTATTTTTTGTTCTCTTGTGTTAAAAGATAACCACGTCAGTTGCAGAAACTGAGTTGTGAACCTTCAGCTTTCCAAATAAAACAAAACGTTCATCACTCTTTCCCTGTATCCTTTTAAAAATTAAGAAGTTAAAAAAAAGGAACATTTATCTCACAAACATAGTCATCAGTGCTCCTTGTATTATTGCAATTTCCTCTCATACAATTATCTAGATAAACTATTGCACAAGCCAATTTAACCGACAAGAATACCCTTCTAATAACCTACAGCGTGAAAATTAGAATAGAAAAAATGGTTCATTTGTTATGGTTGAAGCAAGCAGTACTTATTTAAATCATTTCAGTGTCATGTAGTTTGAAACCATTTGTATTTGCATTTACAGATAACACTTCAAAAAAATCTATCATTTGAAAGTCATTCCATAGAAAGCGACTGACTGACGGTGAAAGGTGGTTATTTTATATAATATATACTTCACATAGTATGGGTTAGCTAGCACTTCCCACCGGTTTTCGTGAGGGATTGCTGCATGGATACACCGAATAAAATTTATGCCTGACACTGCCTGTCACCTTTCCCTCACCCATCAGTGTCCTCAGATTCAGAGAATAAAGATCTATTAACCATTTCTTGACCCTCTGCACATCGACATTTAACAATCATGGCAGCTTTTTTGAAATTTTATTGAACAGCTGTCACCTAAAGCAGCGTAACGACAGCCCAGGGAGCATTTAACGAATAATTAATATCTCCAATGCAAGCCATGTAATAGCCTGTCTCATTCTCGTGACTGGAGAAAAGAATACAAGAGTAATGCAGCGGAACATTCTGCCTGATCTGGGCATCTGAATCCATTACTTTGTCCCCCCCAAAACCTTCAAGCTCTAAGCTTTGCTGCTCAGCTTTGTCACCCTGTGAACTGATGTGTGTGATCATACTTTAATCCCAGAAATGCCGCAGAGCATTTTTGAAAGGTTTCCCAATATAAGCAGCATCAAAAACAAAATACTTTAAACAGCCCTTCCATGTCTGATATTCCCCTCCCCATGTCCAAGATAGTTCAACAGGAGTTTGTAGAGCTTCATCCCTGAGCTTTCTCTCACCACTTTCCGGCAAGACGTGTAATTAGCAATAACCTCTCCCACCGCTGCCAGTATAAGCAGTCCATTTTTCACCCAAAGTGCTGCTGTTGGAGCTCTAGAGCACTGAATAATGTAACACAGTGTCGTGCGTCCAACCTAGATAACTGCTCTGCCAAATAAAAAGGATCTCAACTGAAATGGTCCCAGTGGACTCGTACAGATCACAGCTGCCATCTTGAAGGTCTCATATAGGCACTGAAAGATTTTATTACTCTTTATGTCAGCAATAACCATTGCCAGAGCTGGGGAAGAAATTAGAATAGGGGGATATAGAAGGAACTGGAGAACAGGAATGCAGTTTGGGGATGGGGGAGGGAGACTAGAGACTGAAAGTGGGACAGACCTCATTATACTGATCGAACACAACATGCTGCAACTTGTAATCTACGCGGTGTTGTTTATATCAATCCATTTCCAGAATGGCTGGCATTTTATGATGTTGCTGCATCGTTAATTGTCATTTTATTCTCTTGCACTACCACTTAAAAGAATGGTCATAATATCGTGGGCCCTTTGGAGGTGGGTTGTGAGGTGGGAGGGTTGGCAAAATGGCACAGTAAGCTATGAGAGATGAAATGGATGACCACAGTCAAAGCAGTCAAGAAGACATAGGCAGATAGTGCAGAAGACACCAAGATTGGCCAAGTGGTTATCAGTATGGAGAAAGGTGTTTGGTTATAGGACAATATAGATGGATTGGTCAGATGGGTAGATAAGGGACAAATGGAATTTACCGCTGATAACTGTGAGTTAATGCACTTTGGAAGAAGGAACAAGATAAGTGAGTATTAAAGAATGGCTGGACACTAGGAAGCTTAGAGGAATAGAGGAATCTTGGGGTGCTTGTTCACTGATTCCTGAAGGTAATAGGACAAGCTATTAGGGTAGTTAAGAAGGCATACAGGCCGCTTGCCTTTATCAGTCATGGCATAGATTATAAGAGCAGGGACGGTATGTTGGAGGTGTACAGAAATTTCGTTATGCCACTGCTGAAGGACTGTTTGCAATTCTGGTTACTATACAATATGAAGGATGTGATTGCACTGGAGAGGTTGCAATGGTGATTTACCAGGATGCTCCCTTGGATGGAACATTACAGCTATGAAGAGAGGCTGGATAAGTTTCGGTTGTTTTTTTTTGAAGCAGAGAAGGTTAAGAGGAGGTCTGATTGAAGTGTATAAGGTTATGAGTGGCATGGACAGGGTGGATAGGAAGCAGTTGCCTCCATTAGCTTTAGGGTCAATAACAAGGAGGCACAGTTTCAAAGTGGAAGGAAATTCTTTATCACCATAGGGTGATGGTGTCTGGAATGTACTACCTGAGAGGGTAGTTTAGGTGGGAAACTTCACAACTTTCAAAATGAATTTAGATGAGCATTTAAAATATCATAACATTCAAGGCTATGAGCCGAGTGGGAGAGTGGGACGAGTGTAGATAGCAGTATTTTTTGGCAGTACAAACTTGATGGATTGAAGGGCCTCTTCTGTACTGCATGGTTCTATGATTCTATACTTCCCCTGAGTGCATTCCACTCTGCAAGCAGTATTCAGTTCTGAATAGTGGAGAATTTAATGGATTCTCTGGGGAGCACTGCCAGAGCCAAATCCATGGCGTCACTGTTGGTACTGCCATACAAGACAGGAACAAAAGGATTGGAAAAGCAAAAGTGATAGAAGATTTGATAGCGAATGAGTGTGCAGCAGACAGGAAGGAGTGTGAAGCAGACAAGGGCATTGGTGGCAGTGATATGTTGCCTTCTTTGTGCCACTATCATGAGGATGTGTCATGGTGGTGGGGGATGAATAAGCAGGAGTCTAAGGTCCACATCGGTACATAAGAAAAAAGAGAGATGTGGTTCTATAGTCAGAATATAAGAGGCTACATAGGAAATTGGCAAACAGGAATTCAAATGTAGTAAACTCCAGATTACTCCTGTTAGTGAGTACAAAAATAGAAGTTTACAGCAGCTGAATGCATGATAGGAAGATGGTGCAAGAGTGAAGGCTTTTGGTTCCTGGGACACTGGTTTCTGGGAGGGATGGGATCTGGACTGTTTCCAACTAAACTGAGCCAGAACCAATTTCCTTCTGGAGTGATCTGCTTATAAAAAAAATTAAGCTAAATTGACAGGAGTGTGGATAACAGGAGGTACTTCTAGAGAGGGCTATCAGGGTGCAAAGAATATTGCATGTTAAAGCACAGAGTGAGGAAAATAAGATTGGTGAATTACAGAAACTGATAGCCATATGGGAATAAGATATTGCAGTGATAACAGATACCTGGCTCAAAGATGGGTATTAAATACTTCTAATACAAGGTTTGTAGGAAATATATAAACTGAAGAAAAGTACATAGGCGGTAGCATAATTAAGGAGAAAAATGCAGTGCTGTTGAGAGAGGATGGCAGGTGGTGTCAAGGACAGAATCTATTTCAACAGGAGCTAAGAAACTAAAATGATGTAGTTATTTGGTGTAATCTGTATGCCATTGACTACTGGGAAAGAAATAGGGGGAAGAAATTCAGAAAAATGTCAGAATTACTTACTTCTCTGTAACGTCCATGTAAAGTTGTTCCTTCACTTCTTCCCAGTGGCATGTAGACAGGTCATTGGAACAGGGGGCTTCAATTATCTAAATGCAGCCTGGAGGGACAGCAGTGTGTGACTCCACTGACACAAATCCCAATTCTTGTTGAAAAAGGAGGAGGAAGAGGATGAGGGTTGAGCCATATGTTGGGGTGCATAGATCTGTTCCAAAGAAGAGGCTTTGGACTCATGGAGTTAACTCTGTTTCTCTCTCCACAGCCTAGTTTCTCCGGCATTTTCTATTTTATTGTTACACCTTCATGACAGAGCTGTTCAATAAGATCTGGGCTGTGGAGACTGTCCTTAGTGACTAGGGTCGAGGAGTAATCGTCATGATGTTAAAAAGTCGATGGCAACAGCTGACAGAACATAACACTGCTCTCAGTAACCAGCAAGAACTTCAGCAGGGTACTGCTCAAAGGACTGAAAACAGAAGTAGAACAGGTAGATCTTTATCTTCAGGAACATCGTTGAACAGAATCAAGAGAATCAGAAGCCATTTATTCAAAAACCATTGATTTCAAGAATTTTTGACTGATTTTTGATGGCATCCATTAACAATCACTATGGTACATTGCAAGACTGTGAGACAGTATGGCATTCTGGAGTGGGACATTAACATCTTCAGAGCTTCTTGCTGTGAATCCAGCATCAAGACGAGCATGGGCACTATGAACTTCTTCACCAATATTACTGGGATATAATAGGACATAGACTCTCACCATTCTTTGACCTTTTGGTATTAATTTAATCAGGGGGAAAGCAATGTGGATGTAGACTTTGGCATTTTGTAACAACTCCAACAGGAAAAGATGTGGATTTCACAGATGATACTGAAGAATCGAGCACACCCCGACATATGGCTACCAGCTGTGAGTCTACGAAGTCAAGGCTAGTCAATGTATTAGAAGACCAGAATACTGTCAATGGATGACAAAAAGAACCCTCATGACCACTGGGGGACAGAACATCCAGCACATCAACCTGGTAAGCTGGTAGGTTCATGTAGAAATCAACATCAACAAAAGAATTGGCAAAGCAGCATTGGCCTTGCAGCAGCTCCACATGTTCTGGGCATCCAACAGCTTCAACATAGCCACAAAACTGTAAATCTACATATCCATAGTAGATTCTGGATCAGTGGTGCTGGAAGAGCACAGCAATTCAGGCAGCATCCGACGAACAGTAAAATCGACATTTCGGGCAAAAGCCCTTCATCAGGAATTGATGCTTGTCGGATGCTGCCTGAATTGCTGTGCTCTTCCAGCACCACTGATCCAGAATCTGGTTTCCAGCATCTGCAGTCATTGTTTTTACCATATCCATAGTAGAACCAAATTATACCAGATACATGGAAAGGCAACACATAAATTGGATACCTTTCACCATCACCATCTGCATAGGATCTGGAGCAAGGCAAAAAGAGACAGCAGAACCAACATGGAAGCACTATCAAAGATTAGTCAGAGATGTTGCAGGATATCATGATGGAGAGATGACTGCCATTAAAAGGACACATCCTTTACTTCTTGGAATTTTGCATCACCAGAATGGCAGTAGAGTAGATACCATCAGACTGAAGAGGAAAATGGTACAAGCCATAGAAGATCTCATAAAGAACATTTAAGAAAGACCAATAAGAATAGGACACCACTTTGGCTGGGACAAAAGAGAGTATGATGAGCTCGGGCTGGTGGTGACGTCTTGCTACCCATTACCACACTTAGCAAAGGAACTAAATTTATGTTGTTAGAAGAGTGAAAGGCAGAGTCAAGTCCATGCCAAACATAATCCCAAATTAACCTAGTCCTACTTGCTTGCTCCTGGCCCATATCCCTCTAAACCTTTCCTATTCTGGACAAGAGTTCCATTCAGGAAAACTTGCTAAACGGTATGTCCTCAGACAAATAAAAAAAGAAGCACTGCTAGTTAGGCGAAACTGAGGACTGCAGATGCTAGAGATTAGAGTTGAGAGTGTGGTACTGGAAAAGCACAGCAGGTCAGGCAGCATCCAAGGAGCAGGAAAATCAATGTTTCGGGCAAAAACCCTTCGTCAGGAATGAGGCTGGGAGCCTCGGAGGTGGAGGCTAACTGCTAGTTAGGCCTAGTTAATGAGATTGAGATGGGCCAAGTAGATCAAGTGTCAATATAGAAATATGTAGAGAAAAGTGATCACCATGTAAGATGATTCTCTTTCGTGCTTTTCCCTGTAATTATTGATTTCCGTCTTGATTGAGAATCTATTTTTACATGAGGACTCTGCCCCCAACAGCTCTCTGTGGCATTAACATAATTAAGAGATTAGTTAAATGGCAGCAGGCAGAAAGAAGGATAATGGGTATGTATTCGAATTGCAACTACAGACTAAGAAATCCCAAGTAAAAATAATTAACTGGGAAAAAACTAATCTCAGTGGGGTAAGAATGGATCTGACCTAGGTATAGTGGAATCAAAGATTAGCTGGCAGAACTGTAATAATGGAACAATAGACTGCCTTTTAAAGAAGACTGTTTAAGTATCTCAGATTTGTATCTCGCTGTTGATTCACACCTCTCTGGAAATTACACATTGAGGTAGTGTTGTCTGCAACATATCCAACTCAAAAAAATCGATGAACAGAGTCAGGAATATACAAAAGGACTTTTATCAACAGCTGCTTCTAACAACAGAGGAGAAACAAGAAAAAATAGATTTGTGAACAAGAACTGGAAGGCATTCTTTATGCTTCCTCTTTCTGTCTCTATTGCTCTCAACTTCAAAGACAGTATCTGGTGCAAAAGTAAGTGGGAATAACAGCTTTTTACCATGAACTCAAGATCTGCAATCTTCACCACTCCTAAGGAATCAGGACAAGAGCTAAAGAGTTGTATTCGGGTTTCACTCTTGCAACTGCAGGACTATTGAAAACCAGAAATTGCAATTGCCTATATCTTCTGTCTGCATAGGCATCCTCCCCAATTCTTTTATTTAAAGTTACAACCTGTATTGTGTGTACATGTTTGTTTTTTAATTTCAAAAACATGCTTTATTCATAAAAATCTTTATAAACATAGTCACTAGGGCAGTTTAATTCAATACAATCTCTACATATGGAGAACCAACAAACCTAAGGCTTTTCTTACTATATTTACATGCATTTGAGGCACTAGGAGGGTCCAATAACTGAACAGACCCCCATTGTACTTCAGCAAAAAGACCTTCGATGGGAGTCTTTCCCCACTGATGTTGTAATTTACTGTTTTCCTTGGATTACAGGTAATAAAATTCCATTCTCTTTCACTTAAGACCTTGGATTTGGCATTCCATTTTTTAATGTGGTTAACTAAGTTAAATTGAAGTGTGATAGCTACGGACTAAAGCAAAAAAATTCAATGAACTATTTGCTGCAACCAACCAAAAAGGAATTGGAAAGAGAGTATTCAATCACTGTTCCAAACTGACTGAAACACCCCAATGCACTGAACCTATTGACCAATGTGCTTATTTGGCTCTGGGTAAAGGGGAAGACGAATACACAGCAAGCCAGAGTCAGAGACACAGGCAATTGGTTTGTTTTCTGGAGCTAGGAGATTCTGCAATGATCAGGGGGGACTAAGTTTTTGATTTGAATGCAAAAAAGAGAATTTTAAATTTAGGATAGTTGAGGCCCCATGTAGCCCAGCAATGCCATGTACAATTGGTGAACAGAACCTAGTTGCCTTGAGAAAGTGGTGATGATCTGCCTTCTTGAACCAATGCAGTCCATATGCTGGCGGTAACCCACAGCACTATTAGGAAGGGAATTCCAGGCAATCCTTTGGACTATGGACTGAAAATGAGAAAGGATGAATACTTCTTTATTCACGTAGGGTAAATCAGGAGATTTACCTTTAAATTTCAAGAATATGATTGTGATCAGCAGGACACACTTAAACCCTTGGGCCAGGACACTCTTGATGGTCTAGCTTTTCAGTGTTACTTTTTAATCAATGCATGTTGTGAAACCTGAAAGATTTCAGAAAAGACTTACAAGGATGTTGCCAGGGTTGGAGGATTTGAGCTACAGGGAGAGGCTGAATAGGCTGAGACTGTTTTCCCTGGAGAATCGGAGGCTGAGGGTTGACCTTATAGTGTTTTATATAATCATGAGGAGCATGGATAGACTAAATAGACAAGGTCTTTACCCTGGGGTGGGGAGTCCAGAACTAGAGAGCATAGGTTTAGGGTGAGAGGGAAAAGATTTAAAAGGAACCTAAGAGGCAATGTTTTCACGCATAGGCTGGTGCATGTATGGAATGAGCTACCAGGGGAAGTGGTGGAGGCTGGTACGTTTATAACACTTAAAAGGCATCTGGATGGGTATATGAATAAGGAGAGTTTAGAGGGGTATGGGCCAGGTGCTGGCAAATGGGACTAAATTAGGTTAGGATATCTGGTTGGCATGGACTGTTTCCGTGCTATACATCTCTATGATTCTATGACTACTTTAAAAAGGGGAGAGTAGAAGGATTTATTTTCAGCTTTTAAAACGAAGCTATCTGAGGCATATGAAAGAATATCACTTTTGGGGATAGTATACCAGCCAAAGTGGCTTTTGTCTTTGTTTTGTCTTGACTCAATTTGTGGAAGTGGATACTCTAACATGGCGTACCTACAGAAGAGGCACTGTCCACAGAGCACCGGAAGGCTTATTGCATGATTGCAACAAGTCTAACTATACTTGGTCAGACGTAATTACTGGGACCTTAAAGAGTTAGCACAGATACATCTGCTTCCTCTGAAAGCGAATACAAAATTCTTTTATCATCACTCACAGACTTCATGTGCCATCTGCAGAATGGGTGGAACCAATGTATCAGGAATATTAACTCCTGCGTGTTCACAGCATCCTGCCCAGAGCCAGGCTTTTATTTGGCACCTGTTGTTGTTGGTTCAGGCAAGCATTGTAACAACCCGTTGATTGGACTCACTGCTATTTAACACAGACGTGTGAGAGGAAATGAAAATAGAAGCTTGCAACATCACCATTTTTCCATCTCTTTGCTTCTTTGTTCTGAAAAATTACCTTCTCAAACTCCAGCTCAAAAGTGGAGGGAAAATTACATTCAGAATTATTGAAAGGAAGTATACTAATGGCAACTGGATAAGAAAAACCCCAGGTTGTATGAAACAATGAATTAAAGACTGATCATCGCTGTGCACATAACATTGAGGCAGCATGGAAGAAATTAAAAGGATTGTGAAATAACTATGAAGAGTTATGATTTTGGGCTAATGATAAAGAACTCTGTTCCTCTACTTTGTTTTCCCTCTATTCATAATATTTGTTTATTTTGTGAGTATGCACGTCATAGTAGTGGTAATTTTAAAAGGTGTGAACTTTAAGTTACATAAATTAGAAATCATGTCATTTTACTGCTCTTGTTAAAGTTAAGTGTTACAATAAATAGTGTTGCTTTTTTATTATTACTGTAAGGACATGGTGTGGTTTGCTTTTCGCAGCAGAGAGCGGCGGGAGCTGGGCGGAAGTTCAGGCGGAGCACAAAGCCGGTCGGGAAGGTAAGTGATTGCTATTAGAGTGGGTGAGTTCTAAACCCCAGGTCCTACAAAGTCGGGGCTCCCTCCCTCCCTCCTCCTCTAACCTAAATTAAGAGTCCACAGACTTGCCTCAAAAAGAGGGTCTAAGGAAGTTTGGATTGAAGAGTGAGGCTTCAGCTCAGGAATCTTTGACGAAGAGGTTGAGTGAAGTGATTACGCCACATCTGAAGAGGGTGAAGACATGACTGCCCAGCTGGTTCAGTGTGCTACGTGCTTGATGTGGGAGGTCAACGATTCTGGTGTGTCTGGCTCGTATATATGTGGAAAGTGTGTGCGCATTCAGCTATTGACCGAGCATATTGCAGCGCTGATGAAAGAACCCGAGGACCTTAGGCTCATTCGAGAGAACGAGATCTTTCTGGACAAGACCTTCAGCGAGGTTATTACACCAATCATGCCAGAAGAGAGCAGAAGAGAGCAGACGATGAGGAAGGCAGAGAGGAGACAGGTGC
>NC_057734.1:31954906-32025862 GCF_004010195.1 Chiloscyllium plagiosum
ATTAAAGGATTGGACATTCTGGAGGCAGGAAACATGTTTCCGCTGATGGGTGAGTGCCGAACCAGAGGACGCAGCTTAAAAATACGGGGTAGACCATTTAGGACAGAGATTAGGAGAAACTTCTTCACCCAGTGAGTGGTGGCTGTGTGGAATGCTCTGTCCCAGAGGGCAGTGGAGGCCCAGCCTCTGGATTGGGCCTCTATGGATTCATTTAAGAAAGAGTTGGATAGAGCTCTCAAAGATAGTGGAATCAAGGGTTATGGAGATAAGGCAGGAACAGGATACTGATTAGGAATGATCAGCGATGATCATGTTGAAAGGTGGTGCAGGCTCGAAGGGCTGAATGGGCTACTCCTGCACCTATTGTCTATTGTCTATTGCTTTTATCCTGGCTGGCAGTAAGTCTGAGACAAATTGGGATTCGCGGTTACTTAATTAAACCTTGACATTTGTTACGACTCTGGGAATAGTGAGGCTTGATTTCCAGTGCACAAACCCCATCATTTGTGACAAGCCTTGCTTCATATGGTCACAGAATACTTCAGTGCTATACATTTCCTACTTCTGTAGAATATATATATATCAAAAAGAAAATCAGCCAATCTGGAAATCTGTCACGTCCATCAACCTGTTAGACAAATTAAAAGTTATTACTGGCATACACATTATTGTGGCTGATCATTATATAACTTGATTTTGCAACGAAGTACAAGGGTTATTCTGTTATAACGAGCATTTCGTCAACACAAATTTGGTATAAGGCATTTGACAAATTGGGGACACGATTTCTAGAGTGCAAACGTTTAAAAAGTGCGTTGGCGATTACAGCGCTAACATTGTGAGTGCTGTTTCTAAAGTGTAATTTTTCTTTTATGCAGTGTTGCACAAGAATACGACCATCGTGTTATAGAAGAACTGACTGAACCATCATGTATATTGCAAGATGGCACTGGAGATACAAAGAAAAATCCATGGGCATTGTAATCGAGAATCTCAGAATTCTGCCAAAAACCAGAGCCAGTGATCCATTCTGTCTCATTTAATGTGCTTGTTGGCATACCTGTAATAAGAGACTAAAATCGAATGGTAATGGTGGATGAGTAAGTATTCAGTATACATAAGCTTATCATGCTAATGCACTCTTATATAGCTCTAATATATCACACTTTACTTATGCCTTCATTGCTAATAGAGAGAATTGCACAAAACACCTTTGGCTATGATGTGATTTGTTGCACATCTCCCCAATGTTGTGAGGGTTAAGTATAACTAATTTGAGATTGGTTCAGATTAATATTGTGTCCAGCACACTTAATTATCCGTATGTTACAGAAGTTGTGTATAAATCGTTGTTCCACACAAAAGAAAGATAACAAAATAAAAGTTGTATTATATTATCAATTAACAGGCAGCCAGTCAATGATTTTTGTTTGAAAGGGCAATGCACCCAACCAACAAACAATTTCTTGCAGGTGCCTGGAATTTCCGATATATTTGACCCAGAATTATCACAATCTGGGCGTAAATCAATTACACAGCCGAAAGATTGGGCACAAGTAAATTACATGCATAAGTACAATTTTGTCCAAATTACCATGACCTTTTATGCTCATTTATCAACCCCTTCACTGAAACGTATATTGCCCTTTAAAATGGTCTTGCCCCCAAGTTCTGAACCTTATAGCTGAACTTCCTGCTATTGCTGTTGCTTAGAGGCATTCGACCAATAATGACCAAATTTTTGAAAGCTGCAGGAAACAAAATAATTTTTATGCTATTTATTTTGTGCCATTTTCTGCAGCGTTAAGAAAACAAATAATTTACAGAGAATTCCTTTTTATTTTTGTTTCTTTGAATGGATTTTTATGGCATAACCAACATTTGTCATGTTAAAATTTGAAAAACTTCACATTTTGTAGTTTCTTAAACATGTCATACCTGTAGTAATGATGGTTGAACAGATGGAACCTTAATTTTCCATATTAATAGAAGAAATATATGGTGCAAGTTTGGTAACTCTCTGTTGGTCCTTGTTTGGGCTGCTTTTATCGATTTTACATTTGGGTCTGTTATAATTGGAAGAAATGTAGAATGGGCTCAGAGTAAGTGAATTTTTGAATTTAACTTCCAAGTTGCACGTAAGGAGAGAATTCCAGCTGTGATTTGCTTAGTAGAATGAACTGAACGAAATGAATATTTGCAAGCTGTAGTATAATTTAAACTTAATGCCTGCATAGGATTAAATATTTCTGCAAATTTAAGTATAATTAAAAATTGGATATAGATAGAATTTTATGGTCATATATTATTGCACATTATTTTATGAAATTTAGCAGCACAACCAAGGTTAGGCAAATAAAGTCTATTTCAAACAAAGCTACATGATGCCAAAAAGAAGATTTTTAAAATTCATTAATGAGCTGTGAGTATTACTGTTAAGGCCAATATTTATTGTCCACCCTTAATTGCCTACAATTTCTAATTAAAAGCAAATCAGCTCATTTATTACAAAAAGTGTATAATTACATCATGATTCCAGACCACTTATGGCATTTAGATCTTTTAATATTCAAAATCCATGAGCATATCTTGCATGCCATTGAGTAGGTGAGGTGAAAGTTATGCTGTTACAAGGCAGTGGGGTGCTGGAGCATGACAGTTTTGGGGAAGACCTGCTTATTTGCGCTGATACGATTGGGACAGATGTTATAAGTGATGTGCAAGGACACATTAAGACAAGTGTTTTATTTAGTTTCTAGAAAGTAATTAGGAAAGCATCTTTAGTTCAAGCATCTTCAACTCCTTCACCAATTGACCTTTCATCTATCATTATGTCAGGAATTGTACTAACCAATGACACTACGTTGTTCAGCTCCATTCATAACTTTTAAGGAAGTTCAAGTCAGTCTGTCTATTGCTGGTGTAGACTAGAAAATGATTGAAAAAGCTGTGCTCTAGAATGTGAGATAATGACTGTCTAGAATAAGAAAAAAACGTTTTGTGGCCTGAATTCTCACAGCCTCACTTTGCACTGAGTCTTCACCACCAACGACATTGAGGTCTCAGTTTCCTGAAATCTTTCATGCCAATGTGATTGTTCCATTATCATGTGGACTTCAGTGGTTTAGAAAAGCAAACAGGCATCATTACATTCCTGGGCAAGAGTGTGCCTTTGCTGCATTATCCAACTGCTATGAATAAATAGAAAAAGTGGGAATACTCCAATTTAAAGTATGAATTTTTTGAGAATGTAATTGCACTAGTGTTCAGGGAAAAAGAAGAAGGTTTTCATGACTACATTTACAATAATGATCTTACAATTGTTGGTAGTTGCTATTGTTTGGGACTACAAGGTAGGGGCACACGGGACAAATACAAACAGGCAAACTCATGAAACATGTAACTCATGCTCATTTGTCAACCCCATCCACTGAAACATTTAAATATAGGTAATTTACATGTATCATATCGTGCAATTAGCTGTTTACAATTTAAAGAAATTAAAATGTTAGCTGCCAAGAAAACAAACACAGTAGGTTACTCCTGAGCCCTTCTCTGTGAGCTCCTTAGGTAAGTCACTTGTCATACAAATGTAATTTGTAAGCAGTATCTACAATACTGAGGTGTTCACTGTTCCTGCCTGCAGATCTTTAAAGAACTTCCTGACTAAATCTGTGTCGCCTGATTGACCTTTAGCCGGTCATATCAAAGTAGTTATCTCTTTTGTCGTAGGCCCATGATATGGACTTGTTTTTGTGGTAAATTATATACATTCATTCTGTCGGTCCTGTATTATTGGCTCATACACTGCTACAGTTCCACTGAGAATACCAGTTTATGTCCACAACATAACTCCATTTGAACATAACCCCTTCTATATCCACCAAAATAAAACAAAGAACTGCAAATGTTGGAAATCTGAAACAGAAACAGGAATTGATGGAGAAACATAGCAGGTCTAGCAGCAGCTCGTGAGAAAAAATAGCAGTTTATGATCCTTTGGATGCTGGTGCAGGTGGAGTAAGGGTGGTGGACCTTCTTGTTGTTGTGGGAGGGAAGAGAAGGTGTGAGGGCAGAAGTGCGTTGGACACAGCTGTGAGCCTTGGCTGAGGAAAAAGGTGGACATTTCTGAGCATCCCCTGCAGAAGGTGGCATCGTCTGAACAGATGTGATGGAGATGGACAATACTGGGAGTATGGGATAGAGTCCTTACACAAAGCTGGGTCTGAGGATGTATAATCCACGTAAGTGTGGAATTTGGTGAGTTTGTAGTCCATATTGGTGGCCAGCCTGTTCTGAGAAGTGTTAACAGAGATGTCAAGGGAGGGAAGGGAGGAGTCAGAGATGGACTTGGTGAAGGTGAGAGCAGGGTGAAAATTCAAAGTGAAATTGTGAAATGGTTCCAATTCTGGATGAGAGAGGAAAGCAGTGCTGATGAGAAGGAGTTGTGGGGAAGGGCTTGAGTATATCTGGAACAAGGAATGTATTGCACACCCCACATAGAGAGAGGCATAACTGCTGTCCATTTGTTTACCCAAGGCAACCTCTTTGACTTGAAGAAAGCGAGAGGAGTTAAAGGAGACGTAAGGGTGAGGTCGGCAGGTGGAGGGGGATGGTGATGAATGGTTCGGGCCTTTTGTCCCAGAAGAAGTGGAGAACCCTGAGACCACCCTGATGGGGATGGGACATGTAATGGGATTGCACTTTCCATGGTGAAGAGGAGGTGGCTGGAGCCTGTGAATTTGAAATTCTGAAACTGATATAAACATCAGAAAAATCGTGGATGCAAGTGGGAACAGACTGGACAAGGGGAGAAAAAGGTTGAGACAAGGTGGGAAGAGTTAAGTTCTATATAGCAGAAACAATGGGTCTGTCTGGGCTAACCCTGTCTGTGGATTTTGGGAAGAAGGTAGGAACCAGGTGTGGGTAACTGGGGGATTATGAGCTTGGAAGCTGTGGGGTAATATCCACTTCGTTCTCCACTTTTATCTGCTTGCCAAGTTTTCACCACTGTTAATATTTAACTCCACTTATAGCCTGTAGCAAAATAATTCCTTAGGGCTTGCCTTCAGCTGTGGAATCATATGTAATGTATTGAAGACGTTTATCAAAACTGTAGGTTAAAAGGATCATCTATTCCCTCTCTCTATTTATGCTTTTCCCATTGTCTTGCAGTTGTTTACGGAAGAGGAGATTATGGTTTTTTTGGGGTGTGAGAGAAGGTTTCAAATTTCAGCACAAAACAGAAGAACATCATTGTACATCAAGTTTTCGTTAACATTAGCAGATCCAATAAAACGTATTCAGCATAAAGGAAGAAAATGTACAATTCAACACAAAATAAACAGGAAAGTTTTAGTTACAGGTAGACTCACAAGAATATCAGACATGTCTCCCCTTTATTCTAATTCTTGTAGAACTGTAGAGGTGGACATAAAACCTTTGAATTTACCCTGAAAGCCCTGGGTGAACTGGAAAAGTATCATTGCAAACAGGCAACCTCCTTGCACTTACTGCCCATGTGTGCACAATATTATATCAATGAGTTGGGTTTTATTCCTTATTTTGGCATACAATGGGACAGTGTAAACTGTAATTCTTAAAAGACCATAAAGGAAATCCTGCAAGGTATTCATGAAATGCAATAGACAACTCATGGAGGAGTCGAGAGTGTAGCGCTGGAAAAGCACAACAGATCAGGCAGCATCCAAGGAGCAGGAGAATTGACGTTTTGGGCTTAAGCCCTTCATCAGGAAGGGCTTGGAGTCATGGATGTATACTCTTTAAGAAACATTAATTGCAGCTCACACATTTTTAGCTGAAGGAACAAATATCAGGTTTTCTTAAGGTTTGAACTTAAACTGGTAATCCGCCAGTGTATAATGCACAATGCATTTTTTGCAGCATTCTGTAAACACACAATTGGGCATTATCAGGCTGCATCAATTGAGCAAGATCTGTCACCCTCAGAGGAATCCTTCTGTTACCCAATCAAGAATCCAGATATTACAGTTAGTACAATATACCCATTGTCATTGTAATAGTACAGGGATTTTTGTGACTTAAAATGCCTCAAATCATTACTGGAATATCAACCTTAAAGGAACAGCAATTATAATAATGATCATTTCATTCTAAAACTGTATAAGGCCACCAGATCTGTTATTTTCCAATAGCTCCTGAGAGAGCCAGCTGATGAATCCATAAATGTTGGGTAGATCCATCAGTAGTGAGAAAACATTGCGTTTGTTTATTTTCTGAAAGACAATGAAACCACAGACAACAAACTAGAGAACTCATTCTTTTCTGTCACACTCCAATACCTTACTCAAAAATGTAGGTTTCTGCGACAACCAGACAAAAGCTAAAATATTCAATTGTTTGTCAGAAATGGAGACGTTTGCAGAGGGATGAGGATAGGAGCAGACTGCCAAGGAAACGGATGAGGCTCAGAAGGCAAACTTAGTGACTGCTTGGGGCCTAATTCCAAGAGATAATTTTACATTCATCAAGGACCCGAGGTAATGCTTAACAAACTGCTTTTTTGTTTGCACATTATTAAGGAGGAGGTTCTTCACTCTCTGTCCTCTGTGCACATGTGAGGTGTCATAGGCAATGAGTAAATGTGTGGCCGTGTGATGTGAGTGAAAAGTTAATTTTATTAAAATGTCTTATTATTTCAATGTTCACGTACAATGTTGAGATCTCTCAGTATTTGATACTTAGAGAACACTGATTGAGTTAATTGCTTTAATTCAGACACTAAGGAGACTGCAGTCCCCCCAGTAATTCCATACAAATGCCACTTAGTGTAAGTACAATGTGGCGGTTGCAGCACCAATCCAGCTTTAATGCTGCTATTATACAGACTTGCTTTCCACAGCCAGCAGAAATAGCCACATCTGAAGTGGAAATGTTCACTGTGAGCCAACACTACAGATGCACTAATATTTAAAAGAGCTCTTTTGATAAGAATGCGCCATTACCGGCAGCAGCTAAAAATGGTTTATGATGGTTTAGAGTATGATTTGCCTCTTACCTCACCTCTTTTGTTGAAGTTACATATGAACTGATTTCCTGTTCAGTGGTTAGGTACTAATAAACATGGCTGGCATTGTATCCCATACATTGTATTGTCCAGCTCGTCTGCTTATTTCATTTTCAAGATTAGCTTTAACTCCTGATCATGAAGGGAACATTACCACAGGAACAATTAGGGAAGATATTGTCATGTGAACAGAAAGATATTTAGAAATTATCAGTAAAGCATATTGTGACGCAAAATATGATGTGTGTATCCCTCTCTCTATTGCTTCACCGTCACTTTCTGTGCTGGAAAGGCTGTGATACAATTGGAAATATGGCAAAATGCTTTGTTAAACTGGTCCATCAATTCTCTGACATTGAGGCAATTGTCTTGAAGAACAGAAACATGTTGTACCATTACATTGTATGGCATCATATTTATATTGTATTCAGTTGCTACAGGCTGATAATGACAGATACCTATTTTATGCCACCTGTTTGGCTGTATTTCTTTATTCAGCCATTCACAATATGATTAATTGTTCAGTTTGTTTTGTGAATAAGAGTTCTATCTCACCATTCCTTCTCTGGAACTTAAACTCTGTTTCAATCTTCCAGAATTTTTTTTTTGTTCTACTCATCTGATAGTCATGACTTCCACTCAGTAGGCCTCATGCTCTAGCATTCCTTCTCTGCCTCTCCAGCCTGTATCTCCAATGATCGGGAATTCGTTTAAGATTCGTCTTAAAACCCATTTCTGGCTCCACCTCTCTGAATAATCTGTTGTTGCCTCAGTATTTACCTGAGTACTCCTGTGCGAAATGCAGCAACACTTGTTTACCTTTTGCATGGCTCCCATTAATATTTGTCATGATGTGGATGTACTTTCAAAACTTGTACTTTCAAATAAACGTGTTGGACTATAACCTGGCGTTGTGTGATTTTTAACATTAATATTTGTGAAAGTAGTCCTCTCAACTCCTCATTGAAACCAGCCAGCACCCATTCCACCAACCCCAGGATTGCTTTTCCTCCCTCTCCCCATCCCACAAAACTTTTCCTGAAGCCTGCAGCTGGCATCGGAGCCAGCTGATACCGCTGCCCTACAAACTCTCTCATCAGGGAGTTATTTCTGGTGCCATGAGCAACACTCACAGCTACCTTCACAAAGCTGGCAATCCAGTTTGCCAGGGTCCAGGGGCAGTCTAGTTTTCTGGACAGGAAGGGGTCCATTGGACCTGACTAGCCTTTGTTAAGCATCCAGATAAGTCCAAATGGACATTTCTGAAAGTCTTCCCAAAGGCTTTTTACTTGTCCATTTTTGTTGCTGATAGGTTTAATAAAGAGTCTATCAGCAACTCCTATGCCTGGTGCTGGTGATTAGGAATTGGGACCTATTCCTTTAACCCACATCCCTGGCTTACAAGTTCAATGACAATACTACAAGCAAACACATCCACTCTGCTGTGCCACTTGGCATTGTTTATTGGTCAATTAAATTAACTATTAGTTCAAATAATCAATTCATTGCTTTCGCATTTTATTTTTCCCTTGAAGTTCATGATTACTGGGGTCTACCTTATCTTTCTGAAATTTGTTGACTGGTCCCCTGGAGTGATTCTACATGCGCAACGGTTGGAAATCCTTGTTACCTAAGAACAGTGCTCTTCTGTAGATACCCTACAGTGGGGTAACAGAGAGAAAAAAAATTAAGATCACCACAACAGGGAAATGGCCATCTTGGCCACACTAAACTCTCATTTTCAGGTATTCAAGATAAATCAGACCAATCTGCGTAATTTCCAAGGATTACAGTTTTTTTTCTCTCAGTTACTACTAAACACTAGATAGGTCTAAGACAAAACAAAAAGAAATGAAGATTGGTTGCAGTGAACTACCTCAAACAATTCTTATTCAGTACCGCATACCGGTAAAGATGGCAAATATCACAGGATGTTAACCTGGGAAAATGCCACAAATACAAATCTTTCTTCCTCTTCAACAGCTGTGGAATGCAAACGCTGCAAGCATGGTGAGAGCACCTCAGCTCAGCACATCTTCTCAGATTGATTGCTTTCGTTAAAACCTTCTCCATGCTAAGTCCCATGGCAAGTCTCCTTTGTTTGTTTGACAGTCAGATCCATTTCTGCACAAGCACTACAGTTCCAGCAGAGGTGCATCAGACTGAATTCATCAGAATGCCTGCAAATGCTCCCTAGCCAAAGTGCTGTGACCACCTCTCTCCTGAATCAGAACTTTGTGGTCAATTTTGAAAGATGGATATTTGGTCAATCACTTCCTACCCCAGAGTCCATTTGGAATTCCAGCTCAGTATCCCCACTGCTTGTGGCTTCTTCCCCTTATCAAAATGTAGCACCAACACAAATATTTATCAATTTAAAAACATATTTTTCCTAATCTACCGTGTTTCCCCTGGATTTTGATACATTGAGTCGGATTTGCTGAGGCAGGTTTTATCATGCAGACTGCTCCCTTTTTATGAAAGCCGGGAGCTCTATGTTTCTGAGGGGAGATTTCTTTCTGATCAGACCCCCATCAGAAATATGGGAGAAGGCAAACCTGCCTCCCCTTTCACTAAAATTTCAAGGTTCAGAATTATAGACAGCAACTTTGACAGCTCCTGTTGAACATTAAGTACATGAGATAAGCTTAATGCTATAGTGGCAGGAGGGCAGGGTACCAGATGGGGAAGGGGTAAGGTGCTAGGAAAGCAGAGTGCTAGTTGGGTAGGTGGCCAGTGTGACAGAAATAGTGTCATATGGGTTAAGGAATAGGGTTCCAGGTCAGTAGGGGTGCCAGGGTATTGATAAATAGTGTGCCAGGTATCAGATGCAGGGTTCCAGCTGGCTAGGGGAGTATGGTGACAGGTGTATAGGGTGCCATGGGAAACAGGTAGGATACTAAGTGGGCAGGGTGCCAGCATAAAAGGTGGTGAGAGGGGTGGGCAGTAAAGCAGTGTTTACAGTAGGTATGGGTGTGTTGAATAGGTTAGGTGTGGCGGTGGGGGTTGGTGGGTGGTGGGGGGGAATATACAGATGTCAGATTCAGGGGTGGGGAGGTATGGGGTGCGTGGCCCTACTCCACTGCGGGTGGGGGAGCTGGTATTCAGATATGGCAGCAGCAGTGAGGTGAATCACGTCTGACGATGGGGGATGGGAAGTTGGGTGTGCAGTGGGTAAACCAGGGAATGTTCCAGTGGCAGGGGAAGGGGATGTCAGGTAGTGAGAGAAGATGGAGAGGTGACAGAGTGGAGGAAGGTGGGAATGTGCAGAGGCAGGTGAAGAGGAGGGTCGGGTGCAAAATTGGAGAAGGGGGTACCAGCTCCTGACAGTGTTGGATCAAAGTCTAGGGGTTATAAGGAGGGTTAGGAGAGGTGTAGTGGGGGTGGGGTGGGTAAATATGGAGCCAGTTGAATTGTTATTTAGGTGTTAGATTATGTAGTTAATAGTTTAACTTTTCATGAGTAACAATTTTACTTAATTTCTTTGGAAATCTCACAATTCTCCAATTTAAATAAAGACTTTTGGACAGATGTAGAGGAAATGCCCAGACAAATCTTTAATTTCCTGCATAATTCCTGTGGAATCTGCTACATTGGTGATTCCACAGGGTCCTTGTATGCAGCTCCCACCTATACTGGAATAATAACTGTCTGGCCAGAGGACAATCCAGCCCATAATTTCTAATTCCCATGAATGCAACATCGTTTGCCAGCTCATGGTTTCATCAGTGCACGTTGGTCTTTTATACATTGATTGTGTGTCACTGGGATCAGAGCAAAACGCATTGGAGTTAAATGCAATCTTCTCCTTGCACAATATCCATTCAAGTGCATGCTCATGTGCTTTTGATCAGGAATAAGAACCTATCAATTTGACAATGGCTTTGAACAATATCTTCCTTGATTTTTCTCCCTTTGCTATTCCAGCAGAGTCCAGCTAACGTAAAGTAAAATGTGATTCAACCTTAGCTCTCCTTTTCTAAAGGTCCCTTCACAGGCTTCTGTCATTCTGAGTCAATTGATAGCAGCATCATTAGAGTGATTCTGCTTGATTCACCTGGAGTCATTCTATCCATGTATGAGAGAAAGAACTACACCATCAGCTGACCTTGCAACAGTGCAGCCAAGATCAGCAACTTATTGGGATCAAAGCGATTTACCATTCTTCTGATGGTGCCACACATTGCTGTTCCAAATGTCACCAACTTTTTCAACCTTGGTTTTATATGTCCAGAGAACCGCACCTTTTCTTATCCAGAAGAAAGCTGGCAGATCACCTGATGGCAAGTATTTTCTAATGCCTCCTAGTCCAGGTTCTTCACCCTCAAGGTCATATTATAAAAGTGATCCCAGTTACAATCCCTGTGTAACTGATATTTACAGTACATCTGGTTGCGTGCCGATCAAATGCACCCCAAGTGGTTGTTGAACATCCATTGCCTCAGGCAGGACTTCCTCATTGTGGTGTTCTACACCTAACCAATTGCAGCTGCTTTATCCATGACCTTCCCCCCAACATAAGGTCAGAGTGTGTGATAATGATTAGAATTTTTGTTACCATACACAACTACTCAGATACTGATTGTAGCAGCAAGACTGGATAACGTCCAGGCTTGGATTGATATGTAGTAATTTTGAAATAAGTAACATTTACAACATTCATTGCCAGGCAATGGCCATCTCCAACAATGTTGTGGAGGTGCTGGCGTTGGACTGCGGTGGTCAACATCAAAAACTTTATTTTATAGGTGTTACCTGTACTCTGACAAAACCTGAAGTTATCTTGACTTGAAAGAAATTCTGGGATTTAAAATTAATCAATCGAAACCTAAACCTCCATTGTAACTGATCAAAGATTTAATAGACATCTCGGTTTGTTCAATATATTCGCAGAAGTTGTATGACCCTTTGACCTTTATCTTATAAACTCTGTGTCTAATGTATTCTCTCTCAGTAGCTGCCTGATGAAGGAGCGGGGGCTCTGAAAGCTTGTGGTTTCAAATAAACCGATTGGACTATGACTTGGTGTCGTGTGATTTTGACCATTGTCACAAAGCTAGTCCCTCTTTGTTTCTACGCTGTTCTTTGGCTCAAGAAGACTCTGTCCTTGATTTTTTCACAGGGGCAATAAGCCGGGCTAGGCTCCGATCAATCTGGTATGGTACAGAGATGAAAAGGATTTTGAGAGGCATTTTATTTCAATGTGAACAGATGAAACTTCAGGCCAAAGTGATCATGTTTTAGAAGTGACCTATGTAATGAAAGGGGAGTGGTCAGCTCTTTAGCTGAACTGTGCTGTTTTTAGTTTAGTCTTGAACTGGGAATTTCAACAGGGAGCTGTGTGGAAACTCTCTCTCTTTTCTGCCCTTCAACTTCAACCTGTAAGCATGTGTTCCATTTATACTGGTTTTTAAAGGGAGAGTGCTTATTGGGACTGTTATGTGTGTTCGGAACAACATAATTATGTTTAGCTGGATAAGTTGAGTTCTGTTGGGGTTCTTAATTCTGTTCTTTGTGTTCATTGTGTAATGTTGTGAATACATTTTTTGTCTGTTTTAAAGTCAAGTAGTCAACCAAACTATCTTATTCTGGTTAATTTTCACTGTACACTTACCAAAACAAATTACAAAGTTAGGTCTAGGGTTGCCTGTTTAAGAATGTTTTGAATGGTCTGGCCTAGTCCATAACACCATCTCCAACAAAACAGAATCTAGATTGTTGCTGGTTCAAATTCCTAAAACTGTCACAAACCTCCATTTTTCACAAACATACCAATCATATGGCAAGGATTGGTAGAAGAAAAATGGGTCTTCCTTATTTGATGATATGTGAAGAGAAAAAGATTGGTGAAGTCAAATGCAGATCCCTTACATATATAATCAGGTGAATTCATAATGGACAATAAAAAGATGGCTGACCCGTTGAACAAATTCTTTAGATCTGTCTTCACTAAGGATGCCACAAATAACCTTCTGGAAATCCTAGGGGACGGAGGGTCAAACATGGAGAGGAACTGAAGGAAATTCTTATTAGTCAGGAAATCGTATTGGGAAAATTGGTGGGATTAAAACCAAATATGTCCTCAGGGCCTGATGCTCTGCACCCCAGAGTACTTAAGGAGATGGTCCTAGAAATAGTGGATTCATTGGTGATCGTTTTCCAGCATTCTATAGATTTTGGAAGAGTTCCACTGTACTGGAGTGTAGCTAAAGTACTCTAGTACTCCACTCTTTAATAAAGGAGAAAGAAAGCAGTGGTGGTTAGCCTGACATCAGTGGTGGTGAAAATGCTAGAGTCAATTATTAAGAATGGGTAAGTGAGCATTTGTAAATTGGTGACAGAATCAGTCCCAAGTCAGCAAGGATTCACTAAAGGGAAATGTTGCTTGACAAATCTTCTGGAGGTTTTTTAAGGATGTGACCAGTGGAGTGGACAAGGGTGAATCAGTAAATGTTGTGGATTTGGACTTTCACAAGACTTTTGACAAGGTTCCACGCAAAAGATTACTAAGGAAAATTAAAGTTCACAGTATTGGAGTAATGTATTGACGTGGATAGAGAACTGGCTGGCAGACAGGAAGCAGAGAGCTGGAATAAATGAGTTATTTTCAGAGTGGCAGGCAATGACGAGTGGGGTGCCGCAGGGTTCAGTGCTGGGACCCCAGCTGTTCACGATGTGCATTAATGATTGTACGAAGGAATTGAATGCAATATCTCCAAAGTTGCAGATGACACTAAGCTGGGTGGCAGTGTGTGCTGTGAGAAAGATGCTAAGAGGCTGCAGGGTGATTTGGACAGACTGGCTGAGTGGATAAATGTGAGATTATCCACTTTGGCCGCAACTGTAGGAAGGCAGATTATTACCTGAATGGTGGCAGTTTAGGAAAAGATAAAAGTCTCAGGAAGACCTGGGTGTCATGGTGGAAGAATTGTTGAAGGCTAGAATGCAGTTGCAGCAAACAGTGAGGAAAGTTAATGGCATGTTTGCCTTCATAGCAAGAGGATTTGAACATCTGGAGTAGGAATTTCTTGCTGCAGTTATATAGGGCCTTGGTGAGGCCGCAGTTTGAGTATTGTGTGCAGTTTTTGTCTCCTAGTCTGGCACTGGACAGGTTAGATGCAGGAAAGATGTTCCCTGTATTGGGGAAGTCCAGAACTAGGGTTCACAGTCTAAGAATAAGGGGTAAACCATTCAGGACTGAGATGAACAATGTCTTCACTCAGAGTGATGTGAAGCTGTGGAATTCTCTACCACAGAAAGCTGTTGGGTCCAGTTCATTAGATATACCTGTACTCAAGAGGGAGCTAGACTTGGCCCTTGCAGCTAAAGGGATCAAGAGGCATGGAGAGAAAGTGGAGTGGGATACTGAGATTGCATGAATGGTAGTCCCAGGCTCAAGGGGCCAAATTACCTACTTCTGCACCTAGTTTCTAGATTTGTATGATAAGAGTACATCTAGGTAATAACAATGACTGCAGATGCTGGAAACCAGATTCTGGATTAGTGGTGCTGGAAGACCACAGCAGTTCAGGCAGCACCTCCTCCCTCACCTCTATCCAAGGCCCTAAAGGAGCCTTCCACATCCATCAAAGTTTTACTTGCACATCCACTAATATCATTTACTGTATCCGTTGCTCCCGATGCGGTCTCCTCTACATTGGGGAGACTGGGCGCCTCCTAGCAGAGCGCTTTAGGGAACATCTCCGGGACACCCGCACCAATCAACCACACCGCCCTGTGGCCCAACATTTCAACTCCCCCACCCACTCTGCCGAGGACATGGAGGTCCTGGGCCTCCTTCACCTCCGCTCCCTCACCACCCAGATGCCTGGAGGAAGAACGCCTCATCTTCCGCCTCGGAACACTTCAACCCCAGGGCATCAATGTGGACTCCAACAGTTTTCTCATTTCCCCTTCCCCCACCTCACCCTAGTTCTAAACTTCCAGCACTTTCCCCATGACTTGTCCGGACTTGTCCTACCTGCCTATCTCCTTTTCCACCTATCCACTCCACCCTCTCCTCCCTGACCTATCACCTTCATCCCCTCCCCCACTTACCCATTGTACTCTATGCTACTTTCTCCCCAACCCCACCCTCCTCTAGCTTATCTCTACATCTAGGAAATGGTGAATGGAAGACTATGTGGACACATGACCTGTGACTTGCAGTTGTGTTATTTTCACAGATGATATACATCACAGCAAATCTTGTATTGGTTTGTGACGGTTAGCAGCTTCAAGATGCACTTTTTAAGTGTACAGCAGGAACAAGCTCACTAACAGCTCTGTGGTTGTACCTGTACCAAATGGAATGCAGCAGACCACCACCTTCTCAAGGGCAATTAGGTATGAGCAATAAATTCGGACCTCACCAGAGAGGCTCATATCCAATGAACAAATATTTTTTACAAGTAGTATAAGGCAAACTGGAGATTGGTTACTTGTCAGATTATTGTGCTTTCCTAAAGTACAAGAAATTTCTTTAAAATATACATTTCACTCATAAAATTTGTAAGAACATATCTTGGTACAATTTACGATGTCACAGAGTAAAGCAGTTTAATTGGTTTCAATATAAGACATACATTGTGAAATATCTCCCCATGGTTAATGTTACGGGTCAGATTTACAAACTTTCAACCATTGTCTGACACATATGGTTCCAGAGGTTTGACACTGGTTTCAGACCCTTGGTGCCTGTAGCGAGTGGATCTTGAGAAATGACCCTTATACACTGTGCTGTGAAGAGTAGCTGGACCAAGCTTCAGCGCATCAATAAACAGACAGACCTTGGAACGTGCTACTTTACTCCAATCGGTTATAGTCAGCACTTTACTCTCGAAGGCCACTAAACCTTGGGCAGACCAAAGAATGCCTTTCACTAAATTGATGACCCTGCAGCAGTTGATGTTTATCTCATTCTGTGTCCTGGGGAATAGACCATAGTGTTCAGAGTCCTCCAGTACAGAAATGCAGACAATGAAACAACAAAAATCATTCCAATTTTTTTTCAAGCAGTCTTTGCAAGGTCTGTTCCAGACAGAGGTGGGTAAAAGTCTCTTGTTCAGCAGATCCAAATTTTTATGTAGTATACAGAGGCATTGAGACTCCAGGTAAACAATGATCTCACAAAAACAGTTCCTCTCAGTGTCAGTTACTATATATCTTTGTGCTTGTTTCAAAACTTTGGTAATAAAGCATTCTGCTAACTCTTTTGACATCCTGCTCAGGGAACCATCTTACAGGACTCACCATTTCTTCACTCACAGGGCCTCAATCACATTGTGTGCAGACCATTAGCAGAGGGGATCACAGTCAAAGGTATTTTTCTGCAGCAATCTTTCCAGGAGGGATTGATGGTACAGCACTATCCAATATAATGAACCACACAATGGTAACAAGGCCAGATCCATCTTCCACAATAACAGCCACAATTAAGATCTCAGTATGTTGTGGCACACAGATTGCATATCTTAGATTTACATGCTGCTCATTGCAGCTCCAGGTAAACGTAGCCTTCAGGGTCCGAGCAAAATTGGGTATACTTTTATCCCAATCTTTATTATTATGAAGTTGACAGCATGTACTGTACCTTTAAGAGAGAGAGTGAATGCTGTTTTGCACTGAGAGCTTGTAGGCACCTGTCATGTGATTGACTAGCAGTCTCAGAGTTTATTGGAAAATTGAAAATATGTAGCATTTGGCTGTAAACTGGATGCTGAGTTGTTTTGACCACAATTTGAATTTAACCAATCAGTTGAAATATGCCCCAGGATACTAAAACTCAATTGGTTTCAAATTTATTGTTTTTGCCAGCTTCAAACCAATGAGACAATCCAATGTTTAGAGTATAAAGAAGCAGACATTTTGAAAGTTAGACAGAGAGACTAACTGCCATTGACAGAGTAACTGCCAGCAAGACACACTTTCTTAAAGGTGCCTTTTTCATATGAAACATCTTTGCAGTAAAAGACAGAAGACATCCAAGGGAGAGCTTCAGCAAAAAGAAGGAGGACACCGGAGATGACAGCCGCTGTGGGGTTTTGAAACTAAGTTGATGTAATTTTAATGCAAGTTTTTATGTGAACAGTATATTGTTATAGAGTTGGAGGCAGATAACAAGCATTTAAGAGAAAGGAAGCTGAGGTTTGTAAATAGTTGTTGGTTAATGTTCATTTTTAGAGTTAAAGATAAATTGATGTTTTTTTCTTTAAATAGTGGAATTTGGGAGTTCTCTGTCACTCATACTTCAACAGATTACAAGGTGAGGTTTTTCTGGGTATTTGGTTTAATTAGCAGAAGGGTTCACCGCTGTGTCGTAACATTAGCTTGTGGTTTGTGTTTCATTTTAGAACTTCACATTGAATGGATGATGACATAGGCAATTGTTATAGTGTTAAGAGTGGAGTGTGCTAGACCTCCAAGAAACAACACCGAGAGCACCTTGAGCTGGTGAGAATATTCTTAACTCATAAAGGACAGGGAATGCTGTTCATACCTGCACAGTTTCTATTTGGCTTTTGCTGTTCGCACTTCCCAGCCCCTCCAAACCAAATGCACAATGCCATATCCATACAGTGAAGGGACTAAAGTTACAGTGACTGCTGTTCCCCAAAACATGGCTTTGCACTTTGCTGGTGAGCTCAGTTTATACTGGCTACAAACATTCATTGGCTGTAAATCGACATTGGGTCTAAACGGATGATGGCAACGAAATTTTGAATGCATCAATACCTGGAAGCCTCACCCCTCTCATGTCTGCACGTTAGCTGATGATTTCAACAAAAGGCAAATTGCACTGTGAGGAAACATTAGGCAGGCTAGGCCTGTATCCTTTGGAGTTTAGAAGGGTTAGCGATGACTGAATTGAAACAGTTAACATCATGAGGGGACTTGACCAAGTGGATTTCAAAAGGATGGTTCACTTGCGGAAAGATCTGGATCCAGGGGTCATGGTTTAAAAACATGGAATCACCCATTTAAAACAGAGGTCAGAAAACAATTTTTTGCTCTCAGAGGTTTGAGAGGCTTTGGAATTCCCTTCCTCAAAAGACAGTGGATGCAGCATCGTAAAATATTTTAAAGACAGAGATAGATAGATTCTTGATTACCGAGAGGATGAAAGATTATCAAGAGGTACCAGGAATGTAGAACTGAGGTTAAAATCAGATCTTCACGAATGCCGGGTTATATTGCATGGGCCAGGTGGTATGCTCATATTCTTTGCTCATATTAAATAGCTCAAGTAATAAAATAGTTAGATTTATTCAAAACTCAGAGAAGATGCTTTTTTTTTAGATTCATTACATGAAAAGAATAGATGATTCTATTGATTTGAACTAATATACATATTCAAATTAGACAATTATAATTAATTTATTATCATTAAAAAATCAGATTGCAGTGTTTAATGCATTGGAGGGTATAATTAATATGTCCTTTGAAAGAGAGAAAGAGAAATCTTACCTTATAGAAAACCCATAAGTTGAAATGTGGGAGGTACAGCATAGTGCTGGTGCATTTGGTGCATCAACACATCATGCTAATCAGTTCACATTTACATGTTAAATTAATTACAAGAAGCACTTTTCTGTATAACAACAAATGGTTGTAACAAGATGAAAGTTATTTGGATTGATGTGATTGGATGGTGGCAGGGACAAATTCCTCTTTTAGCATACAGGGGCAGAAACCCTATTTTGTCCCTAATTAACGAACTGTTAATAAAGTATAAGACATTTAGCATTAAAATGTATGATAAGTATAATTTCATAAGTGATTTATTATTTGTGATGAAAATCAGGCACACTAGCTCTTCCCTATTCTGTTCAAAAATGAACTTTACACAAAGATGGTAAAATGAGTGGAAAATTGCACAGGTATGTGTATTTGATATGCGGATTACATTTGTTACAGGGAGTCAGTAGCTTAATTGATTGGACAGTGGTTTAGTCATGCAGATTGCTGCCAACAGTGGCTGGGGTTATCATGAATGACTCTCTTTCTCAAAATCTCACTCTCTCTCTCTCTAGAGTGTGGTGTGGTGCTGGAAAAGCAAGCAGGTTAGGCAGCATTGGAGGAGTGGGAGAATCGACATTTTGGGCAAAAGCCCTTAGTCCTGATGGCCTCACTCGTGATGAAGGGCTTTTAGTTGGCCTTGGGGCTCAAATTAGCATTTTCGAGTGTTTTCTTTTAATGGGTGCCTCTCGTTGCACCTAACATAGAACTCATTAATTGGCAGCAAGACCAAACGACAAATTGGGCACAGGACTATTCACTGGTAAATGAGAATGTGGGTGCCATATCAAATTCTATCCGAAAAGGCATTGTAAGCAAAAAGCTCCTTATTCATGCAAAGTCATCACACTTGCCTTGAAACATTAACCCAGTTATTCTCTCCAAGGATGCTACCAGATTTGCTGAGTTTGCCAGCATTCCCCACATTTGTTTCCAGGCAGGAGGTGATTTCTTTGCACTTCAACCACAATTGGGAAGGATGAATATTGGCGAACCTATTGACTACACAGCCAATAAATACATATCCAAGATTGAAACTGGGACATTGTATTTTTTTAGCTCATCTTTTATCAAGTAAATGGATTCACTAACTGAACAAATATGTGGATCGTTGATCAAGAGATTTTTTTTTGACGATTGTGAATCTGAAATCCCCACGTTTCTTGTTAAAAGCATACCTGTGACTATCACCTATAAGAAGATAAGACACTGATTGACATTTGAGATTAAGATTTGATCCATCAAGCTGATTTCTTCTGGACACCATATAGAACTTGCCTGATTGTCGAGTTTATATTTCCTGAGGGAAGTGAATAACCACAGGTAAACCTTTGAAGAAACTAAAGCGACATGATATTGATTCTCCAATCCCCTAATGTAATACAACAAAACCCTTGGATATTGCAACAAACTGGTTGGAACTTGACTTGTTTTCAATTACTTTCTCCACTGCTTCCTGCTGTACTGAACTGAATGAAAATATTCCTTACATCTCATGCCTACTGGAAGGATGCAACATATCTGTGTCCATATGTAGTGCTTGCGGGAGATAGAAAACAATAGAACAGGTAAACTGGCTATGGCTTTTATGTACTGAACTCACACATTTTCTTCAAGGATTAGGTAGCTGGACTGCACGATAGTGCACAAAGAAGCTCATTTTTGTAAGGACATGAGTTGAAAGGATTTTCTGAAAGTTCCCCTTTAAATTTGTCAGTTGTTTGAGTCTAAAATTAATCTGGGTGCATTTTGCTCTGAATTTCTTTTTTATTCTTGATTTTTCAGAACTAGATTGTAAACTATAAATGAATGTATTCAAAAAATTTTAAATCTGCTGCTCATCTAAAAATGTCACTGGTTCAGATGGAACAAGTAAATGTAACAGTCTTGTTTGTATAACTCAGGTACAGATCTATAGTTTCTAACCATGTCACACCATTTGTCACTATCAAAACAGGAACACCAACAGAATTCAATAGAAGCTCTGTCTCCAATCACTGCTGGTTCAAGTCCCAGAGATGTTAATCTATTTAAAACTTTGTCTCTACACACAAAATTTCTGACTGTCATGATTTTTGATTAACATTTTCAGGCCAACATTTACAATGGCAATTTCCTATGTATCACTGCCAACAATGAACTGTTATAAATTATTTCTACTGCTTTGTCATCCAATAGCTATAATCTCCATGGCATGGACTCTTTTCAAAGTTGCTGCAAGCTCTCAATGTTTGGGAAGACTTCTGTTGAATTTATTGCGCTGATATTTAGTATCGTAACTATATCCGTCTCTTTATATTTTCCCTTTCATTCATAAATGGAACTCATTCACTAAGCCTTGTGGTTTTTTTTCATGAGAAGTGCCATTGTTGACTTACTCGCAATATTTAAACTTTCAGCCAATTTTAAAATGGAAACAAGGCAGAACTCCTTTCCCTAGAATTGGAGACAGCCCGGTTCGACACAGAGGTATTGATCAGTGTATAGTTATATTGTTAATTATACACAGTCAGTAATTACATATCCAAGGTTGAAACTGGGACTTTGGTTCTTTTAGCTCATCTTTTATGAAGTAAATGAATTCACTAACTGAACAAATATGTGGATCATTGATCAAGAATTTTTTTTTGCGACTGGGAATCAGAAGACTCCACATTTTTCTTGTTAAAAGTATACCCTGTGACTATCACCTATAAGAAGATAAGGCACTGATTGACATTTGAGAAATTTAGGCCAAGTGTCAAGATCAACAGTGTGGGTTATGACTAGGGCTCAGGAATGGCTTTGGTAATGAGATAGGAACACAGCAGACATTCCCCCAAATCCTGCCATGCAATGTTAAGACATTGTTCATTCTGTGGGCCAGTGAGGGTCAAATGAAAACTTCCTTTTTTGTTTGGAAATAAAAGCAACAGATCCACTGTGCCCTTCATGTGACTCCAACTGTACATCATGTGTTGGAATATAAACCCCTAGAATCACCATCGTCTCAGGCCAAACAGGAATGGATAATAAGTGCAGCCTTGCCAGTGCTGGCCACACCCCAAGCACGTTATAAAGACCACACTTTTCATTTCTTTTTATTTGAGAATGTGGATCAAAATAGGACAAATATTTTTTAAACAACGACTGTGGAAAGAGATGTTGCAGTTTTAAAAACAAGTGAAGGAAACTCATTGTGAGTTGTGTTTACACTGTTGCTTTGTTGAAGCAGAGGGGAGGATGTCTCAGATGCCACAACATGATGGGAGTGAGTGCACAGCACAGCAATATTTTTCCCTATATCCAAAACATCAAAATTTGTTTGTCTGTGTCTTTCTTTCTGTCTGTGTGGCTTTAAAGAAGAGGTTGAACAATTCAGTCAGCACAATTATATGTTTATGATTACGGCTTTTTTTGTTAGTAAATAGAATTGAATCCTTCATAATGTTAAGTACTGAGACTTGATCAGTGTTTCCTGGTACTTGAGTGAATCACACAGGATAATTGGGAACTTTGAATATTAATTTAAATCGTGAACTTTTGTGACAATCCTGGAGCTGTGAGGATTGAGTATCAGCTCATATTTCCATCTGGGTTTCAAGAGATTGGTGTCTCTTGCCACGATTATTTTCATGCAGAGAAAATGAAGTTTTGGCTGTGATATTAGTAAGCAACACAGGGATAAAGCTGCACTAGAAACTGTGAAGCACTTCCTGCAGATGGCAGAGTTGTTCCTGATGGACTTGGAAGAAATCACAAAAGCCAGGTTAGATGAATTGGCAAGTAAGTTGGGAGGGGAACTGTCTGGGGCTTTCAACAGTTTGGTGCAACCTTTAACTTTTGTGACGAGATGAAGAGTAGTGGTCTCAAATGTCAGATCTCTTTCCCAACTGGGTCTTGACAACCTTTAAAACAAATAAGTAAGATAAACTAAGAAGTAGTTAATGCCACATTTCAGGTGTAAAAGTGTTTGGAATATTGTAGGAATTTGAGGAATCCACAGTTGCACAATCTTGCAAAATAATATACAAGATTTTTACTCATTCAAAACTCATCCAGTTATGATGGGGCCAAATGTGGAACTTTCCTGGACTACAATCAAATGATATGAGCCTTGCTGTCAAGACATGCATTTTTGGATCATTCCTACAGCTCTTGAGAAAGTTAGAGTGATCCACTTTCTTAAACTGCTGCAGCTGTAGGTGTGTCCACCTTGCTGCCTGGAAGGAAGTTCTGGATTTGACTCAATGATGACTGAGTAATGGTGAAATAATTCCATGGTATACAGCTCAGAGGAGATGTCAAAACTGGTGGTATTCCCACACATTTGCTCCCATGCCCATCAAGATGGCATGCAATTAATGAAATGTTGGTGTTTGCTTTTGCACATCATGTAGATGGTACATAATTTAGAACATTGTAATAGAAGGGGTGGCTTGTTCAGACTGATGTAAATGATACTGATAAAGCAGATTGCTTCATCCTAAATGGCATCAACCTTTTGATCTGCATTATTGATATAGATTTGACTACCCAGTATATAGGTTCAAAATTTACAGGCGACACAAACTTGAAAGGATTGTGAACTGTGAGGAGGATAGTGATAGACTTCAAAAAGCAGACTTTCTGATTAGAATAGATGGACATGTGGCAGATGAAATTTAATGCAGAGGAGTGTGAAATGATTTAGGTAGGAAGAGCCAACATAAATTAAATTGTGCTAATCTAAAGGGGTGGGGCAAGGGACTTCGGGTGATATGCTGAGAAATGTTGAATATAGAGAATGCGGGATGTAGGATCTGGAATGTACTGACTGAGAGTGTGGTAGAGGCAGGATCAATGAAGGCTTCCATGAGTGTGTTGGATAATTTCTTGAAAAGAGGGAGGATTGCAAGGTTATGGTGGCAGAACAAGTTGTTAAAAAGCAGTTAATACTATAGATGGAATCCTGGGATTCATAAATGTAGGCATAGAACACAAAGGGAACGAGGTAAGTGTGAAACTTTATAAAACTCTTGTTCAGTCTCAATGTCAGTATAGTATTTGGTTTTGGAAAACATACTATAGGAAGAACATTGGAGAGGGTGCTTAAGAGAACCATGAGAATGGGCCTAGATTTGAGGGTCTTCAGTTAAAAGGATGGAATCCTGTGTTACTGTTCTCTTCAGAGAAATTTGACAGTAGATTTAATTGAGATGTTCAAAGTCAAGAGCACTCTAAGCAGAGAAAGTAAACAGTTCCCATTGCAGAAGGGTCAAGAAATGGATGTGACAATATGGGAGAGGGATTTGTTCTGTGCTGTTTCTCTTGCCAGTGGTGCCACAATATCTGCTTTAGATGCAGTGGACAAACAGTTTTGAACTCCCCAAGTGCATTCTTAAAAATTAGACAAAAGATATACACCAAATATATTGACAACATTTTCTTCCTCTGGACCCATAGTAAGGAGTCACTTAAACAACTACTCTGACAAGTCTTGCAGTGGTAGCCATGACAGGGTTGTACGGTGTTGTAGTCGATGATGTCTGAAGGCTGAGTAGGTTTCTGAGAACAATGGTCGATTTGAGGTTTGGTGGTTGTTTAAAAGCAAAAAGTGGAGGCGTATGGAGGTTCTTGGCAAGATGCTCATACTCATCGATCATATGTTGCAGACTGTGAAAAGCATTGCATAGCTACCAGGAAGTACTGGACAATGAAAGTTACAACCTCTGTCTGTCTCCTGAGAAGGTCATTACGGTTTCTCACTGTGGCACATCAGAGGGCATCCTTGAGCACCTTCAGGTGTCCGTCACGTTCCTCCTCAACTGATATCAATGAGTTTCATCCCATCATCAGACTTACCATAGACTACTCTCTACTATCTGCCTCATTCTTGGACACATGCATCTCCATCAAGGATGGGCACCTCAGCATCTCACTCTACCACAAACCCACGGATAATCTCATGATACCACACTTCTCCAGCTTCCACCCAAAACATAAAGCCATCCCCTCTGGACAAGCTCTACGCATACACAGGATCTGTTCAGTTGAGGAGGAACGTGACGGACACCTGAAGGTGCTCAAGGATGCCCTCTGACGTGGCACAGTGAGAAACCGTAATGACCTTCTCAGGAGACAGACAGAGGTTGCAACTTTCATTGTCCAGTACTTCCCGGTAGCTGAAAAACGATCCCATGCTCTTCACAGTCTGCAACATATGATCGATGAGGATGAGCATCTCGCCAAGAACCTCCATACGCCTCCACCTTTTGCTTTTAAACAACCACCAAACCTTAAATCGACCATTGTTCTCAGAAACCTACCCAGCCTTCAGACATCATCGACTACAACACCGTACAACCCTGTCATGGCTACTACTGCAAGACTTGTCAGAGTGTTGGCATGGATACCACCATTACACATTGGGACACCACCCACCACCAACAGGTACTCATGTGACCCAGCCAACGTTGTCTATCTTATACGCTGCAGGCAAGGATGCCCTGAGGCATGGTACATTGACGAGACCAAGCAGAGACTATGGCACTGGATAAATGGACACCGCACAACAATCAACAGACAGGAGTGTCCCTCCCAGTTAGAGAACATTTCAGTGGTCAGTGACATTCAGCCTCAGACCTTCTGGTTATCATCATTCAAGGTGGTCATCGGGATAGGCAATAATACAAAGTGGCCAATCAGAGGCTGATAGCCAAGTTCGGTGCCCATGAAGATGGCGTCAACCAGGACCTTGGATTCATGTCACACCACAGGTGATCCCATTATACTATACACTCTCTCTCACACACACACATACAAGCATACACACACATTCTTGTATACTCACACACTCACGCAGATCCTCTCTCATACACAAGCTCTCTCTCATACACACACATATATATACCACCCCACTCGCACCCACGCATGCACCCTCTCAGAGGCTGATGAATCCTCTCTCATACACAAGCTCTCTCTCATACACACACATATATATATACCACCCCACTCGCACCCACGCATGCACCGTCTCAGAGGCTGATGATCTATCGCACTCACACACACATTACCAAGCTTGCGCACATGCAAACACACTCTCTCTCACCTGCACTCACATTCACACACTCACACTGAATCTCTCTCTCTCTCCTGCATGCGACACACACATAAGTTTATGGGGTGAATTTGGATTCGCAGAATTATATTTGCAGATACATTCTATTTTACTCAAAAAGAATGTTCAGGTGGTCAGTGCAGGTAGTCAATCTATGTGCTTTTTTCATTCCACTTTGGAAATAGAATCAGTCTGACTCAAGTTTGGGATACAGACTCTAAGCTTACACCTTCTGTGCATTGTCTGAGCTGAGATATCACCTTTTGTTATAAAACCTTAAGTTATTTTGAGAATATGACTTAAAAGAAGTTCTGGGATATTAACGAACGAAAAACAGCAAACCCATTCCAAAAGACTTAACAATCTAGGTTTGTTCAAGGTACCATTGTATCACTTTAATCTTTCACCATAAATTCTGTGTCTTATGTTCCTGTTTCACAACCACCTGATGAAGAAGCAGCGCTTCGAAAGCTATTGCTTCGAAATGAACCTGTTGGACTATAACCTGGTGTTGTGTGATTTTTAACATAGACAAAAAAAGCATGAGTAGGTGGAGTCTGGTTTACGCAGACCTGGGGTTTCAGTTTTACTTTCAGTTTAAGTTGGAGTTAGCTATTGAAGCTGCTAGATACAGCTCTCTCCACTGCAGCTAAAAGTTTGAATTCTCTTTTTGCTGCCAGATTGTTTCTGTACATGTTCCTTTCTCCTAGATTGGAGATAACACATGAGAAAGTCTGAGTTGCTGAATTTGCCTTTGCCAAGGACATGTTTCTAGGATGCTGCTATTTTGGAACAGTTGATGATTAGAAGTTAAATAGTGTCTTCTTTAGTAAAGTATTTCAATAGAGTTAAAGCAATGCCAATTCCCTTTGTTTGTGTTTGCATTTTAGCTTCATGCTGTAAGGATGAAGTGTTTTGTTTAAAGTCTAGAAGTGGACCAATCAAGTCATATCTAGAACACAGCACCTCATACTTGCCTTTAAAGAAGATAAATATTAGGGTCTAGACTGTTTCCGTGATATATTTTGAAGAGGCTTGATCTATCCATAACACAAGGGTCACTGATGCAAAGTGATTGTCAAAAATCCTTTGCTGTGTGCTTTTATGGGGTCAAACCGGAAAGGTCAAGGGGAAGGCAAACACAAAACTGGTTTCAGGGTTTGGCTTCATTAGGACTCTGTTTATTATATATTAACACAAATTACTACTAGTCATGGCAATTGGGCACATACCAGGTTCTAATCATACTGCTACATTATTGAAAGACATGTGCTTCTCTCTATCAAGCTCAGTCCACGCTGTGCTATTTATACCCAGTGGGCAATATCATCATGACACCATCACAAGGTTGCACTTACACAATAAGAGAAAAAGCAGTGATGACAAAGGTATTTATGCAACAAATAACAAAAATCTGAAAATGCACTGCCTGAGAGTGTGATGAAGGCAGATTCAATTGTGGCTAATTGTCTAAAAAGAGAAAAATTGTAACCTTTAGACAAATGGCAATTTAGTGGAACTAGCTGAATAGGTCTTACAGTGAGCCAAATGGTAACAACAGGCCAAATGACTCCTTTCCCTGCTGTGACCATTCTATGATTCTATTATAGGTCTTGCCGCATCCAGGCATCGACTATTTCATTATCTGAAGAGTTGTAAATGCAACTGAAGGTTGCAGAATCATCAGTGAATAATTGCACTCTGATCATATGATGGAGGGAAGCTTATTTATGAAGTAACTGAAAATGGTTGACTCCTGAACTCTGCCCTCAGGAACTCCTGCAGCTCATTGATATTTTTCTGAAGTGTCCGCCTTTGTTTCTCACGGGCAACCTCTCAACCAATTTTCATATGATCTGCAACCCTTTTAATCAAGTCCTTTCCAGGTAAAATCATTGGTATACACAATGAATAGCAAGGGACTCTATTTTGGCAAAATCACCTTCGAAAAAACAATTCAAATATTGACTATTCACTTTGATTACTTCCATCTGAATTAATAAACATCACCACAATGCAGGCCATCTCAACTATATGTAGGAATATTTGTGAAATCTTGGCAAAATCGATACAGATTTTGTGGCAATACAATTAATAGCCCACTTTGAGAAGTGCTATCCAGCTGGCATAGATAGGGATGTTTGGAAATTAAATATCCTTCATGCTCTCATTTAGCTTCACACATTACTTCCAATGTTCTTTTTCAAAACTACTTTAAAAAGTGTTACTGTCAAATGCAATTGCAGTTGGAAATTACAGCATCAAGACAAGATGATTTGTGTTGACAGATACATGTTAATGTATAGATTTTTAAATACTTTCATTTACAAGGAATTCAAACGGAACTTATCAATACAAATCTTTCATTACATGCATTCCCCCGTCCCTTGATCATCCTTTTCTTTCCCCTTAAGTTACAAGAAACTAATTTTGCACTAATAATTACCTTGAGCTAGGTACAGTTCTAAGACACGAGAAGGATTAAACTGAATGATTGGGGTTTAATTTAGAAGTTTCAGGTACTGTCCCAAAGGGCTGTCTTTGTCACTATCATGTCGTTGGGTGTGACAACTGTAAAATATATCTTGAATAGCAGCTCAAAACAGGTGACACCTCATTGATTTCAATAGAAACAAAATATGGCTGAAGCCAGCAGGCTAACAATTCACTCTTAGTCATTTTGCATTATTGCTCAAAATGAATTTTATCTATATAACCCTCAAGGCAGCAGATGAATTACTTTGCTTCAGTGTTTGAGAGGGGTAAGGGGAAGAGTCCAAGTGTTCAATGCAGTCATTGCTTACTGATTTCCTGATGAGATTCAGATTTCCACTCAAGCAATTCAGAAAAACAAAGTTACTTTCTTTTATTGGCGACCTGAGCCTGAGGTGGCATAAAATTACAGTCAAGTGAACAGGAAACAAACAGAAAAGAGTAAATGATAGCATTAATGTGAAGCAGTGCCACTTTGAAAGATGGCGCAGTTTATTTCAACAGTACTATCTCATTCATCAAATGCAAATTGTTGACACTGCATTATTATTGAAAGCGACTATAGTACTTAAAACCACTGACTAATTTGTCTTTCTATGCTTGTATTCTTAACAATTTTCCTTTCACCAGATTTTGCTCTTTAAAAATATACTATCTTATCTATTTTCCTCCAGCTCTATCCTGCTTCCTAAAGAAATTCAATAAACCTTCCAGGTGATCTTATTTCAGCCCCAAGCTTGTGAGTTCTGTCTCTGGAAATGAGCACATGAAATCTCCCCAAAAGTCTCTGCAATTGTAAAGTGGCGCTTTTCTCATGCTGAGTCAGAAATAATGTGTACAGCCAGAGCAATCACCATAGATAGCAGTGATCTCTATACGAATTATAAATAAGTCTGCATGGAAAATATTGGGGAATGAAACGGGTAACGGTTAATGGATTTACATTGGTAAATTTTGTTCTGGTCACCTCATTTTCTGCCAACATTGTGTCAAACCCAAACATGAATAGAATAGAAGAATAAAAAGGCATTTTAAAAGGATTTTGCAGCAATGTGGGCATTTTGTTGACCAACAATTCTGATTACCTGAAAGTACACACTAGACACTTTACTTTATATTGTCATCCTGTGCATTCTTCTCCAGACAACACCAAAAGTCAAGAACTTAAATCTAAATCATTTACAATTTGGAATGTACTCTTCTTCACAGGCCACGTAGATGAAGTTCATTTTGAGCAAAAATGTAAAATGGCTAAGAGTGAATTGTTTGCCTGTGCTGGTCTTGGCCCTGTTTTGTTTCTATTGGATCCATCGATATGGTGTCACTTACCTTGAGCTGCCATCCAAGGTGAATTTCACCATTTCTCTCCCATCACAATGTTAAGGCTGGCTTCAGCAAAAACAAATAGGTTGCATTTAAATAATCTTTCTTGAATTTTTAAAAATGTTAACAGCATAAATCAAAATGGAAATTGATGAATTTATGGGTCACTGGTTTGGCTCTGTGAATTCACCGTTTCGGGCTGAGCCCTTCATTAGGAATCCTGGAATCAGGAGTCAGGAATTCCTGATGAAGGCTACAGCGTGAAATGTTGATTTTTCTGCTCCTCAGATGCTGCCTGACCTGCTGTGTTTGTCCAGCAATACACTGTCAACTCTGATCTCCAGCATCTGCAGACCTCACTGTCTCCCTCTGTGAAATTACGAGCCACTAAATAGGTAATGTTGAGTGTGGTGTTGAGGGGCACTTTCAGATATTTTGTCTAGACTGGGGAGGTTCACGGAATAAAAAAGGATGAAAATTAGCGCAGATAAAGCATATACATTATCAGACAGTAAGTAGACCGATTACACATTGCAGGCCACAATACACAAAAACAACACTTCTGATGTCAGAGAAAGTAGAATTCTCTCTTTTACAACTCAGACAACATTCTTATGAGCAAGGAGATAAGGAAGGTAAACCACTTGCATATCAGCAAAGGAACTGGTTGGTAAATCAGTAATTCCTACAGTGCAGACTTTCAGTACAAAAATCATCTCAGACTCAGTAAAGATCAATGAGTCCTTTAAAAACACATAAAAGAAACTTCAATGAGTCTGATAATAATCCATCTGATGGAGCACACTATTTTTATGAGAATTTAAAAATAATTCAAGGGACCTAACGAAAGGGAGTGAAGGGAGGTGCTGGCGACCCCATTCGGGATCAAATACCTGGAGCGTGCGCTTTAAAGTGTAGACGATGGGAAAGGTCCAGATTCTGGTGGAATCATTATTCAGTTTCAGAGGAATTTTCTCCCACACTTGGACCATTTATTATTGGTCTTACAATAATGGGAGGACTTGGCAGCATCAGAATGAGTCAAGTCAGAACAATATTTGTCATTCCAGACACAGAACAAACAAAAAGATAGGCTGTAATTCGCACTGCACTGTATCCACATTCATTGCTGATGTAAATCTTCCAAAATCTGTCTGCCATTAAACTGAGCACTCAACTGCTCAGGAATTTTACATCACGACTAGACTGGAGGTTATTTAACAACACTAAATGATTTGTGGAAGCTGGTGTGTGTTTTCTTTTCACAAACAAAAACAGAAATTGCTAGAAAACTCAGCAGGTCTGACAGTATCTGTGGAGAGAAAGCAGAGTTAACGTTTCCGGTCCAGCAACCCTTCCTCAGAAATGTTCCAAATTGCTAACTCTGCTTTCTCTCCACAAATGCTGCCAGACCTGCTGAATTTTCCCAGCAATTTCAGTTTTTATTTCTGAGTTCCAACATCTGCAGTTCTTTTTTTCTGTTTTTTTTTCACAGTTTATTTGAGATTTTCACTCTACATCAAGAAATAGATAGAACTTAAAATTAAAGTCTCTGCTTATAAAACATTTCAAGTGAGGTACTTGTCTTTGTGCCAGTTCTATCCGTGGACCATCTGATATAGTCTTACCACCGAAGGCGTTGTTTAAGAATTTTTCCACATTACAGTTTTCCCTGTATAAGCCCAAGGCTACAGCAAAACCATTCATTTAACTCCTTAAGTTGGCTTTCCAGTAAGGTTGCAAATCTTGCAATCTTTTGTACTACTTATAAATATTTCTCAATTGCAAAGGTCTTTAACTTTTATTAATATAGACTGCTTGTAATTTTTAAAAGTATGGGTTATCTCATTGATCTTGCACAGCTTATTCCATATGGCATGTTAGAAGGTCTACCAGAAGTCAGAACTGACAATCAGTGCATGCATTGTGCAATTGCTATCAATTAAAATAAATGGATACAAAGGACTAACCAATACCCATTGAGGAAGCCAGAGATTAACTGCACCAAGTGGGTAATGACTTGGGCTAATATTTACTATTTCTGTATCACTACATTATTGAAGGGTATATGGGCCAAATTTACTTCATATTGTCAATGAGATGTCATCAGTTTTAAGTGGGAATGTTCTTAGAATTTCTAAGTAAAAGGGGAAAGACTGAGCTCAGTTTTTCAAAGTCACCAAGTAGAACATATAGAAAGGACACAATTGACCAAGTGGCCTTTATGAGCTGTGGAACTGAAAAATGACCCTGCTCTGCCAAAATCTGCTCATTTTAGTGCTGGGCAGAGAGACACCTCATTGTATTATAGAAAGTTTAAGATTAACTCAAACCCAAAAAAAAGAGGAAGTTAGCAATTTTAGCTGATTGCACAATGCATGCACTGATTGTCAGTTCTGACTTCTGGTAGACCTTCTAACATGCCATATGGAATAAGCTGTGCAAGATCAATGAGATAACCCATACTTTTAAAAATTACAAGCAGTCTATATTAATAAAAGTTAAAGACCTTTGCAATTGAGAAATATTTATAAGTAGTACAAAAGATTGCAAGATTTGCAACCTTACTGGAAAGCCAACTTAAGGAGTTAAATGAATGGTTTTGCTGTAGCCTTGGGCTTATACAGGGAAAACTGTAATGTGGAAAAATTCTTAAACAATGCCTTCGGTGGTAAGACTATATCAGATGGTCCACAGATAGAACTGGCACAAAGACAAGTACCTCACTTGAAATGTTTTTGGGTGCACTCCACAATGTAGAATGCCAATTGCTCACAAACTAAAATTATTGTAGGTTTTTATTCCTTCAGAGTTCTTAGAAATGCTACGTTGCATGATTGATTTGATCTAGAAGTGCCATAAAAATATATGAAAGTTGGACATCAACTACATCCAAAATAATTATTAGGACAACTGTATTAATATGGAAATCCTTGGAAGAAGAGACACATAGAAAGATGGCAGATGTGGGCCAGTTTGTGATGCACATATCCAGGAAATATCATGCAATTTTTCCTTTTTAATGTAACTTCTCGTAGAGTCATAGAGTCATAGAGTCATACAGCACAGAAACAGATGCTTCTATCCAACCAAACATAATCTCAAGCTAATCTAGTCCCACCTGCCTGCTCCTGGCCCATATCCCTTCAAACTCTTCCTATTCATGTACTTATCTAAGTGTCTTTCAAGTGTCTTGTAACAGTGTCCACATCCACCACTTCCTCAGGAAGTTCATTCCACATGTGAACCATAACAAAATTTGTCCCTCATGTCTTTTTTAAAAAAACTTTCTTCTCTCCCCTTAAAAATATGCCCCTTCTTTCATCCTAGGGAAAGACATCTACCGTTAACCCTATCTATGCCCTCACGATTTTATAAACATCTATAAGGTCACCACTCAACCTCCAGTGAAATAAGTCCCAACCTTTCTTTATAACTCAAACCTTGCGTACCTGGCAACATCTTGGCAAATCTCCTCCGACCGCTCTCTAGCTTAATAATATTCTTCCTATAACAGGCCAACCTTCACCAGATATAGTATTCCAAAAAAAGGCCTCCCCAATGTTCTGTACAACCCCAACATGACTCCCCAACTCTTATATTCAAAGGATTGAGCAATGAAGACAAGCATGCTGAATCCCTTTTTAACTACCTTGACTATCTGTGACTTTTCTCCAATCTGAAATTGTGCAGGCTGTGGTTTTATTGGCACTACCCGCTCTTGGGTTGTTCAACTAAGAGACCACTCTGGATAATCATTGCTAAAGGTTTGTAGCTTGAATTCTCTTCTCGGATCCTGTTACGATCTGTCTTCTGGTAAATGTGGCCTGCCTCCTTAAGCGTGATTATAGTCTGACTCTGGTTGCTTTCTAAAAAAAATGCCTTTTATTGAAATAATTAGACATGCTCCACTGTGAGGTCAATCTCTCTGGTGCAGATTATTGCTTCTCTCTTCTTGCAATCTACAGTTAACTGATTATTCCATTGTGATGAAAATATCACAGTTCATGTCAACACTGTCTTTAACCAAATCCTACACACATCTAACTTACTGCATGAAACTCAAGATGGTAATCAGAAGATGTTATTTAAATGTGTTCATGGTCACCCCACTTCCTGTCTCTGTAAGTTCCTCCTCCCTCTGTCTGTCCAATTTGGTGCTCCTCCAACTCCAGCTTTTTGTGCAACATCTTCCTTCCCACCACCATTGACAATCTGATCTTCAGCCACCTTATTGCACACACTCAAATTATTTTTTCTTAAACCTCCTTGCCTCCAACTCCATTTCTTCCATTAAGGCCCTCTGTTAAACTAAGCTCTTCTGGTCATTCCTCGTCATGTTTATTTGATTCAGCATCAATTATTTTGCTTTAACTTCTGTAAAGCACCTTGAACACCATTGAAAATGCTACTCCTAAGTGCAGATTGTTCATTTTAGGTATTCTGAAAATAAAATAAGAGAACTTTAACACTTGTAGGAATGGGAATATTGCACATCTGAATAAATTAATCAAGAATCTCCATAATTAGCACACATCGCTGAGTCAGGATAAACACTACCAATGTTTTCATGAATTATAATGCTTCTCTCATGATTATACTTAGAACAATGCTGATGCATAACAGAAATGAATGGGGGCTCAGTTCCTGTCTCAGAATTAGGCCCGAATTATACACTTATTCAGTTTGCGTAAATCTGTTGGTAACCACCACAGCACAAACCCTGTCAACAACATACAGGTGAAATGTCACAATCAGCAAATCACATTTCCTTTTACCTCCCATCGTATCGTTTTGTTAAATAGAATTCACAATATCTTCTGCAGCAGAAATGGGAGTTCTACCATATCTCAAGTGCTCAAGTCCTGTGTAAAATATTTCTTGCATTTAAACTGATAAGTAAATCATTTATTAAAGTATTTGAAAACATTTATGCCCACCAAAAATAATTTCCTCTTAAAAAGTATATGATCAATCTTAATCCTTCGAAAGCAGTCTTGGGTAAACTCCAAAGTGTCCTAATCTTTTAGAGAGGTTTGCAGAATATGAGCATGGCATTGGCCTGTCTGGACTATGCTATCGCGAAGTTTCTTTCCTGCAAAATTGAATGGTGAGGTTTATACAGTTAATCTCTGACGGCTAATCCTAGCTGATAGCAAACTATATTTTAATTCTGTATGACAACCTCATTATTATGGTCTTTCTTTATGGTTCAGCAGGCTATTGCATTGCTGGGCCATATACACCAGGCAGATAGCTGCTGATCTCATCTAAGAAGATGCGCTGGGAGTGGAGCAGTTATTGGGGATTGCTACAATTGGCCTCAATATTGCTGGCTTCCATTGAGGGGAAAAATAAAACTCAATCTGTCAGCAACTCCGCTCATGATTAGAATGCTGTGATTACTGCAGCAATATAATATGGTAAAAAGCTTAGGCTTAATTAAGTGCTTCACACCACCACATATCCTCTTCAATACTCACTCATAGGTAGGCTCACAGACGAAGAAATGCCACATGGATAAAATGCTAAAGAACTATTCCTGTCCTACTCCAGAACTGGGGAAAGGGAGAAACCCATTTCTTGGGACAGTTGCTTATGAAGGGGGTTCATGGCAAATTATATATTGCAAATTTTAAGGGTGAATGTACTGTTAGCATTGTTGAACAGCGTGAATTGGCTGTTATGGGTTACATTGTAAATGTATAGCTGAAACAATAAAAAAAACTTGACCATTTAGAGAGTCATAGAGTCATACAGCACGGAAACAGACCCTTTGGTCCAACCAGTGCACACTGATTATAATCTCAAACTGAACTAGTCCCACCTGCCTGCACTTGACCCATATGCCTCCAAACATTTCCTATTTATGCACTTATCCAAATGTCTTTTAAACATTGCAACTATAGTCACATCCATCACTTCCTCTGGAAGGTCATTCCACACATGAACCACTCTCAGTGTGAAAAAATGGCCTCTCATGTCTTTTTTAAATCTTTCTCCTCTCACCTTAAATATATGCCATCTAGTCTTAAAATATCCCACCCCAAGGAAAAGACACCTTATCTATACCCTTCATGATTTTATAATCCTCTATGAGGTCACCTCTCAACTGCCTACGCTCCAGTGATAAAAGTCCCATCCTGTCCAGCCTCTCCTTATAACTCAAACCTTGCATTCTCAGCAACATCCTGATAAATCATTTCTGAACCCTCTCCAGCTTAATAATATCCTTCCTATGACAGGGTGACCAGAACTGGACACAGTGCTCCAGAAGAGGCCTCACCAACGTCCTGTACATAATGTCCCAACTCCTAGGGTCTGAGCAATTTATTTAGTGCTTTTTCTATTGTGTCACTTAAATTAGATTAATTTTTAAAACTGGTATGTGGTCAGCATTGAGGTGATGGTTTTGTTGTCAAGCTTGAAGAAAACTTCCAATTCTGACCTAACAATGCCTGTGGTGAGGATTTCACCTCAGACAGCTACACCTCAGTTGAACTCTGATGCCAAATATGGTGGATCCCATGCAGCAACAATCCATGCTATCAAGCAGCATGAGTACTAATCATATTTAGGAATTTTCACCAACAAGAAACCAGGAAGTAGAAAAAAAGATCATCTTTCCGTTTTTAATAATTTTAAAAAGAGTGAAATAAAGATTGAAACATGAATACTGAAGATGGAATATCTGAAATAAATATTAAGTCATTTTCAATATTTTAAAATCTTGGGAATTTTTGTTATCATAATGGAGAAATTTGCCATTTCACAAATATAATATTAGTTTACAAGGCCAGAAGTTGTTCTTCAGCAACTGCAATTGTTAAACTGTTAAAAACTTAATTATTCCTCATTCAACATGCATCACATTTTCAAGGGTGGGAATAATGGATTAGATTTTTGTGGTAGTAATTACAACAACACTGTTAGTGATCAACGTCATGATTGCACTGCAATTGACAGTAGCCTCTGAGACTGCTCATGTAGAATAGAGTGAAAAGCTATAGATTTTTGTCCTACACTTCTCTGCAGGGTGTAATGTTGAGGCTGCGATCAATTACAAATTTTAGCAATTTATAACAACCTCCACTTTTGAATCGTTAACTTTTCAGTACAAACCTGGAGAAGGTTACATGTCGTTGAATGAGGCATAGCTGGCTTTGAGTGGTATACTGATTTCATAATTACTGGTTCTGAGATTATAATGACTTACTGTGAGCCAATTCTTCTTGCAATGAGTCAAAGGGAGAGATTGAGTTTGTTGGAAGTGGGTAGAGTAGTGGTTAGTCATGATGAGGTGCCCCAGTGAGTCAGCAGGAAGTGCAGAGGGAGGAAGGGGATAGTAGTTTGGCATGATGAGGTGTTTGAGATGATTCATGCAATGATAATAAGAATTGGTGAAAAGTGTGCAGTGGCAGATGTAGAATGAGTGAGTTGAAGTTGCACAGCAAAGATAGTGGCACCAAGCCTTGCAAAGTGCAGAAGATTGTTGACCTTCCTCCTGCATTGCTGAGCATTCTATTCATCTGGGACATTGCATTGATCCAGGCTGCAATCTATGGGAGAAAGTGAGGACTGCAGATACTGGAGATCAAAGTCGAGAGTGAGGTGCTGAAAAAACGTAGCCGGTCAGGCAGGATCTGTGTAGCATGCCTGAAACGTTGATTCTCCTGCTCTTCGGATGCTGCCTGACCAGCTGTGCTTTGCCAGCACCACACTCTCAGGCTGCAATCTATGTCTCGGCTGGCTTGATCTGGTGGTGTGGTTTCCTGCAATGGTCAGTTGAAAAAGGATTGCTTTCCTCTTCACCACTCCAAGAACCAAGCTGTGTAAGTCACTGTCAATGAAGATTTTCTTCCCCTGGCCTATACCCAGGCTTGAGTATTACGATGTGAGGTGTCATTCATGGCTGCCAACAATTGGAGTGGTGTGCAACTTGCCTTTACAAATGGTGCCAGAGCATTTACCCTGGAAGATCTGATCTTTGCCAAAGACTTTCACCTTTCCGGCCACACAGTTCTTTGAGAAAGGCGCTCAAAGCCCCGTTATATAATTAATGAGGTGAGTGTGGAAGATAGTGTGAGTAAAGTAATTCTGAGCCATGGTGGACAAAACATTTTAACTGAGGATTCTGGATAATCCAAGATGGAAAATGGGAAAAATTGAGGCTGTAAGAGCTGCTCATTTTTTGAGGTATGTTCAGTGTTAGAGCTGATGTCTCATAATTACTGTTTTATTAGCTGTTGCATTGTTTTGGAACTTTGGGAAAGATGAAGATCAAAACAATCATACCTTAAAAAGGAGGATGACAGACAAAGGCAGTGAAAATCATGAGGGGCATGGAAAAGGTAAATAGACAAGGTTTTTTCCCCATTTGGGGGAGTTCAGAACTAAAGGGCATAGGTTTAGTACGAGAGAGGAAAGGGACCTAAGGCACAACATTTTCATGCGGAGGGAGGTGCGTGCATGGAATGAACTGCCAGAGGAAGTGGTGGAGGCTGGTACAATTGCAACATTTAAAAGGCATCTGGATGGGTATATGAATAGAAAGGGTTTAGAGGGATATGGCCCAAATGCTAGCAAATGGGAGTAGATTTGTTTAGGAAATCTGGTCAGCATGGACAAGTTGGACCGAAGGGTCTGTACATCTCTATGCCTTTATGATTCTAACTAAAAATGGAATAACTATGACCAATTTTACATTTGCGGAATGTCAATCTCCCCAAAATGCTAAAACTTCTGATCGTTTTCAAAACAAGAATTTTATCAAATGTTTGTCAATGATGAGCTTCTAACTTGACAAAAATCATATTAATTCACTTATTCATCTGAAAGTCTGAGTGAAAAGTGAAGGATATTAAGTTTGTAAATTGTTGGCATGCTGCGTAAACTCACTGACATCACACTAAGCTTGCCCGGTGACTTGACATCGGTTTTAAATGCTTTTGGGAGAGGGAAAGACCACAGAGGTTGTTGATCTTTGTGGGCACAGGAGGATAAAAACAAAATCAATTCACATTTTCGTAAGTTTGACATTCGATCAACCTCCCTTTGGAAACAAGGGAAGTGCTGATGAAGAGATACCTGTTTGCCAGGCTTTCAGAGTTTAACTTGGTGAATTTATCAAGCTGAGAAACCCAACAAATATCATAAAGGGAAACAACAGAGATAATACACTCCAGCTGTCATTTTAAAATTATGAAGATTAGGCCTTGAATTGAGATAGAATGAAGTACTGTATTCCAGTAAAAAAAAACATTTTTTTCTTGAAAATATGATGATTATTGGCTTCACATAATAGAAAAATTACTGGAGAAAGCCAAACAAAAGATGAATGACTTTCTGAATGGATACATATTGCAAAGGCTGAAGGATACAGTTTGGCATTGTGTTTCAGAACAGGCTTCATACTGCATTGTCAATACAGTAAAATAATACTATCCGTTGAAAGGACTATCATTGATTGAACACATTGGAAATCTGTAGTGCAGTCTTAGAAGGGAGTTCCTGCAAACCGGTGGAAGAAGATTGGTGTATTATGGCATAGGTTCAAGACCAGACAGGCCTGTTCCTTTAAACCAGTTTCATTATATCACATTGTGTGACATTCCACTATATAGTTACGCACTTCCAGTTAATCTGTCTATATAATGGAGTTAGTGTAGTCAGCTATGTATATTTAAAGTGCAGTAACATTAGAAAGCACAGAATCCAGACTATGTGTGTTAGTCTGTGATATATGTAACATTACAAATAGTTAGAATTAATACATTTCAAAATGGCCGAATTTGAATTCAGTTTTAAAAATGTGAAATTAAGAATCTGCTGATGACCATTGTTGATTGTCATAAAAATCCATCTAGCTCACTAATGTCCTTCAGGGAAGAAAATCTTCCATCCTCACCTGGTCTGCCTGTGTGTAACTCCATACCTACAGCAATGTGATTGACTCTCCATTGCCCTCTGGGAAATTAGGAATGGGCCATGAATGCTGGCCTAGCCAGTGATGCCCACATCCTCTGGATGAATAATAAAACTGTTATGTGGGCCACCAAAAAAAATGACAAAGTGAATTGTGGTAACAGCAAGTGGGCACTCAAAGCTAGCCATGACAACTGGTTTGTGGCAATAAGTGGAAGCTAAAATCTGAAAAGTAGCTTGTCAGACTTATGATGTCTTTTTTCCATAACAGTCATCCAATCTGTGCAAGTTCATAACTGAAGTTACAGCTACAGCCAAGACTGAAGGGCTACCATGAAAACTGAAGGTGACAAATCTGTCCTGTTGCAACTGTATCTCCTCTCTCTCCTTTAAATAAACAAACACAAGAAGCTGTTCCTGATCTGATTAAAATGATGACAGTTTAAAAGATACTGAACTAAGTGCTTCAACCAAAAAGATCAGTCCTATAGCTCAAAAATATTTTCTATACTAAATAGACCTTAGCTGTGTCCAAGCATAGCCATTTCTACCATTTTCATTTTATGAAATGACATGAAAATAAAAGAAAGTACACATGACGTTATGACTGCTTCTGTTGTAGCTCAAATGCCACCCACAGGTACAAGCTTGCAATTTTTAAAGGGGAAGTAACATATAACAGAGAGAATAGAAGCTAACCGCAAATTTAAAGTGAAAACATAAAAAAAATAGACACTGCAATTTCCATTTTGCTTGCAATTTTTGAAGACTTGAGTTACATGGAAAGCGAACATCTGGCCATGGGCTGACAATCTATTGACATTCTGTCAGAACTTCAGTTGTTTCAAGTAAAAAAATCAATTTTTACTTTATGAACCATCAGATGGCTGGCAAAAATCAGACCGTCAAACCTCTTGTCACTTTGGAGACTGAAAGTTTCAGAAGGATAAAATGAGTCGATGTCAGCACAGTTGACATTGCAGCCCTTGAAAGAGCTAACAAGGAGTATGACATAAACTTCCATCAGCTCATGACCATGACACAGAATTGCAGTCTTGTATCCAACACTGAAAAAAAAATCAAATCACCATGAGTCAAATCAATTTCTTCAGTTCAATCTACTCATTAACTGGCATTAAACTGATCCTACCAAAATAGAAGAAATACAGAAGATGCCGATGTTACAAGAATAAGGTAACTCACAAAGATGTCTTAATTTCTTTAACGTTTTATTCCCATATATTTTAAACTTTGTGACCAAGGCACCTCTCATAGCTATCTTCTCTGCAAGAATGCACCAGACATATGACAGGAAGATCACCAGAATATTTTTCAACCTCTCAAAATGCTCGAAGATTCTCTAAGTGTGCACTTTAATATTAAGAACTGGCACTATTGATGGTTGCCATAAGCACATGGTCAACATTAGGAGTGGCAAGTACATGGCCTTCAGCTTATCAAAAAGATTTTGGCTGTTTTGGTCAGATTTTGCTGTTTTGGTCAGATATGGCTCTGAGGAAAACAGCCTCTGGGGAAACTGGTAACCATCTCCATGATGGTCAGGATAAACTGATAGGCCCTTGTTGTTTCATGCACCTGTCTCACAGAAACCACTAATACCTCGCTGAATGGGGTTACTATAAAAGTCAGCATAGGAATCAATGAGGCAGATTTTTTATCACAGGTTGGGTTTTCTCCACAACTTGATGGGTGTGGCAGGTTCTGAAAAACTCTCCGATAACCTTGTGGAGCTGTGACCAGTAAATATGCCAGCTGATCCAAGCTGAGGTTTTGTGTGCACAGGCATACATACAATCATCAACATTGAAAGATCTAGCCACACTATTTCCCAATGATATCTATCATTGTCAACTCCCCATTCATGGGTCTGTGAGGAACATTTCCATCTCCTCTCAGCACCTCACTTTTAATGGCATTGCATTATTGTCCCTTTCAAACCCCTTTCAAATATTTCAAGGAGATAGCCCAGTCCCTAACTTTTACCATGTTTAAAGACAAGTGTAAGGTGCTGTGTTCCAGGTATAATTTTATTGGTTACACTACTCAGCTTTAGGCAAAACACACTGTATTTTTACATCTAGCTAAAATACAAACAAAAGAAAGAAGAACAGTTATAACTTTCGCTCTGTTGGAAAACTTAACAGATTAATAGGTTATTTAACTATTAAACTGCAACTGTTCCAATACAGTAACATCCCATAAACACACCCTTGGTAGAGGAAAATTCAGTAAAATAGATTATCTCATATGCAATGTTTCTCCAGTCCAGGAGAAAACAGCACCAAGAGAAAACTCTGGGTAGCGAGAGATGTATGGCAGCTTTCACATCCAATTTCAAAACCCTTGCAACTGTTGAAAGCTAAACCATAACCCTGCACTGTGGAAGCCTGACTCTACCCCGTCATACTGCTTCTATTGTCCCAACTTAATAAAGCCTAAGCTGTCTGCTTTATTGGCTTGAAAGAGACAGCTTTACACCTGTGGCTCAAAACCTCTCTTCAATAATAAAAAGCCAGGACAGAGTACACTTCTTAAAGCCGCAGCATCATCATAGCTGCATTCAGGCAATGCTTCTGCCTCAGCTTCAGTAGGAGCATTTTGAATTAATGTTTTTAACAGTGGCTCAGTTGGCAGAGCCGTTAGCATGGATGTACTATTTTATTACCTCCTTGAGGTCTTCTAAACTTTAGAACTGGACATCATTCTGCAGGAAATACCACCTTGACTGGTGGAGCTTGTCTGGGATGAATCATGGGCGAAATTTACTTTTTTTTAGCTCAGTCAGTTTTGTCAAGTTTCATGGGATGTTTCTCTCCATCATTCCTGAAGAAGGGCCTGTGCCCGAAACGTCGAATCTCCTGTTCCCTGGATGCTGCCTGACCTGCTGTGCTGTTCCAGCAATAAAGTTTCAACTTTGATCTCCAGCATCTGCAGACCTCACTTTCTTCTCTCCATCAGGACTAGCGAATGTTTTTGTATCATAATGGCAAAAATCATTCATCCATGTCCTGCCTCACTCTTACTGAACTTCTCTCTTTCAATTCCAGCCCCGAAATACCACTCTAGAAGAATTATTTCACAAAGTTTTTATAAGTAGCCTGTGTCTTACGTGTCTGTAACTACTAGTCAAAATCGAGCTGCTTAAGCCTGTCAAATTCCTGATATGACTGATCAGACATTTACTGAGGGCACAACAGTTTGATGGTACTTCTCTGACTTGGATTGGTATACAACTTAGATAGCCACAATTACATCGAATGATGTGTTAAGTAGTTTGGTTTCTTTAAAAATTGCCAGCGTGGTTAATTTTAATCGTCATCTCAGGTGCCACAAAATGTATTGGAAGGCCTAGGTATAATCGAGCAACAGAGAAAGTTATTTGTCTGCCTCAGCATGCTAACTGAAACCATGTCACTCATAAACCCAAAGTTCAAATCATAAGGAAGAGGCTTACCAATGGGTCTCAACATTTTGTTTTAGGCACTAGACCAGGGTCTGGAGAGAGTTTGGATTATAACAAATACTATATGACAATAATAAATGATCAGGTAATAAGCATTATATTCCAGTTTAATACAGTTTCCCAATGCCAAGACAGAATGACACTATTGACTAGCACTTACAGAATATTAATTTATTATTGCTGAGAAGGAAGCCATGTTCCTGACACTTTTGATTTTGCACACATCAGGACAATCTCAAGAATGTCAAATTCTAAATAATCACAACAATTTACACTTCAGGAGAAAAGGGTCCTGACCGTTTGACAAGTTGACTCTGATTGGCTAAGAGATGACTATAGAGAAAGCAATAGGGAACTATAAGCTTCTAAAAATCACAGATAATTCAAAAAATGTACAAGGCTAGAACATTTTCCCTTTGCTTGCAGGAAGCGAATTCTTGCACATGATTATATGCTGCTTCCAGCAAATGTAGATGAGTCACGTTACATGCTTGGCTGATTATTTTAAATTGTTTGTTAGTGGAGCTATTAATGCACTTAGGATTGTTCAGCAAGTGCTGTCCAACTGTGGAATCATGCAGAATCTAAAAATACAAGTTATGTTTTGTGTTATGCAAATACAAACTGATTTAAATAGAGTTAATACTTTGCCTGTATTGCGCAATTGATGGAATGTGTTTTTCAACTGATCAGCTGATCAATCACTGGGAAATATGCTATTACTGGCATTACCTCAGTAATGAAAATCATACATGACATTGCTCAATTATCTGTCAGGCAGAACATTTTTTTGGATTCTATTGGTGGAAAATACCACTTGCATGACCACTGTGAAGTAGTGATGTGAAATGGTTTGCTTAACCTGTTGTTCAAAGTTTGGAGACACTTTGCTTTTCATGGCTAATTTGAAGTAGATCAGACATTTCTCAGATCCCGAAAGCGCCAGCCTTTACCCCTGTTGTAATACACAGCAAACAATGATATTGATATTGCAGGATAACCTTGCTGCACTTATTTCCACATCCAGCTTGCAAGGTGAACAAGTACTTCAGGCCCTATTTATAATATTGCATCTCAATGTGAACGTCTGTGATGGACTGCAACAGAAGTGAATAACTTCACTACTATGTAAGGAGAGGAATCTATTTACACACTCGGCGGTGATGCCAATTTTCTATATATACCCATGGTAAATCAGAAACTTGCAATGAAAATGAGGCAAGTATTGCAATGTTTTGACTATTATAATGAGAGAGGTTATGAATTATTAACAATAGCACATTTGATGGCAAACCTTGTGGTATATTATACTGTCACACTTTGGACAGACTTTAAGAAGTGTGCTTTAGCATGCCTCAGTGGGTCTCTGCAGTCTGTCTTTGAGTAAGGTCCAGTGTTGTCATTCTAATTCAGTTGTTTGATTTATTAGACTCTTTTTACACAGGAGTTTATTTTATTTTCTAATTTTATGAGAGCAATGCAGAGATGTGTTACTTTCTAAATGTATAACAGATTTATTTACATGAGTTTTTAAACATCTCCTCAATCACAAAATTGACTGTCTTCTTGGACATGTTAGTACATTACAAACTCTCAGAACCCCAAGTGCCAATTTCCATAGCACACACATCAGATATTACATATGTCAGATGCTGTATACATTCACTAGCAATATTAATTGAAAGGCACATAATATGGAAACATATTTGTATATAAGGGGAAAGTGGGGTCACTGTCAAAACACAGATAAGAAACATTCAGTGAAGTGCCTATTTCTAGTTTTTGTTGACATCAGCATGCAACTTGTCCAAGGATAGCTCCTGATTAAATGAATACAAATTAACCCACACAAAATGCTCTTAACAATATTGTAAATTTCAGATCTGACTCATCTACATTTGAAACCATAGGAAAGGCTGCAGTTTACCTTGTGAAGGTGTGAAGGGTACTCACCTTTTTTCTGAAATAAAGGTGTACATGCAAATGTACAATTTAGATACAGAAGTAGACCATTCAGCCCCTCGAGCCTGTTCTGCCATTCAATAAGGTTATGACTGGTCTGCTTTTAATCTCAACTCCTCAGTCCTGCCTATCCCCAATCAGCTTTTACCCCCTTTGCAGTCAGCTTTAAAAATATTCAAGGTCTCTGTTTTCATCACCTTTTCAGATAGAGTTCCAAATACTCATCTAATAGATAAAAAAAATCACCTAATCTCTTTTAAATGGACGATCTCTGATTTTTGAGCAATAGGTTAAGTCCATGGCACCTGCTGCTAAATACCAATGGCCTACTCATTGACAGCTTGATTCAGATACAAACAGACTGTATGAAATAAGGAGTTCACAAAAAAAAGCTATCCTAAAGGAAAACGAAGATCATCATCCCTGTCATGGCTATTGCATTCAAAGACATTCCTGTGTCTGGTAGTGAACATGATCTCTCCCTCCCCTGTGAAAAGTGCTTCAAAGATGAGACAACAACCTTATGACTAAAATGTTTAAGTGCAATTATGCACTTCAGTGGTTCGTTTGAATATGAAGTTATAAATATGGATTAAGTGCATAACATTCTTTTCAAGAAAATAGATAAATCCAATCTTTGCAGTTGATGATAAATTGGTTGGTGCTGTATTATCACAACAGCCTGATTTTATTTACAGTAAATGGGTTCCACTGTCAGGATAATAAAGTGCAGAGAAGCTGAATTTCTGCACAGGAGACGCTCTGCGCTGATCTATATGAATGGTCAGTGTGCTGTGACATTTTGCTGGCAATACTGCTGTCTGTGCATGAATAACCCTGCTGCTGCCATCTGAGAGCTCCCAGAGCAGTACACTTGCTGCTGCTAAGGGCCACATTATTGTGCAGTAAATGCACAGAGTGCATGATGATGGCCAGACTGACAACTGCGAGCCTTCCTGAGTTAATGTTAGGCTTGGACAAAATGCCTCTGGGGTGACTTGCTTGCCAGGCTTCAGCACACACCATGCCAGTATCTTACTTTTTGTAGTAAAAGTGAGTAGCATTTTGCAGTAGACAACCCATTAATTTCCCCATTTCTTTTTGAGGTGCCTCACACCGCTGTATATATACAAGAGCCTATGATTTCTCTCTTCAACTCAGCAATTAATTATTTCAACAACACTAAGAACCAAATAAGACAACTTCAAAATAGAACAAAAATATTTGGAATGACTCAGTTAGGACTTTACAACTATCACACTTATACTTCAAAAATAGAAGTTGCTGGAGAAACTCAGCAGGTCTGGCAGCATCAGTGGAGAGAAAACAGAATCAATATCGAGTGTGACTCTTCTTCTTTCAAGTCAAAACACTAACTGTGTTTTTCTCTTCATTGATGCTGCTAGACTTACTGAGTTTCTCTAGCAACTTGTTTTATTTTCACATTTATACCTGATCAGGCATTGAGAACAACATAGGAATTTAAAAATGCCAGGACTGGATTTTTGATATTCAGGTGATTGTAATATTCTGTCTTTGAAAGAGTTATACTTCCTTTTCTCTCTGTACCCCAGGCACGTTTGCTATCGCCCTTATCCAGTTTCTTTCCCCATCCCCCTCTAACCAGGAAATGTTGGTACAGGATTCCATTTAATTAAACATCCTTTGGATTATGTTATCCAAGCACCCCGCAAGATTCAAGCGGATTCTTTTGGACAAAAGTAGGCTCGAGGGAATCTGAGTACTTCCTAGGCCATTCAAAAAGATATTTGCAGCAAGGTCAGGTGATCATTCATTTGGCAGCAAACACATCTTGAAAATTTAAAATGATTTGCCTGTAACCACTTCACTGGTTACAGGCAAATGGAATACTTCACAATCACTGAGATTATTTCCAAAATAACCTGATACTAATACTCAGTTCAGAAAAATACCAAGAGCCTGCTTGTGTTCACAATAATAGGTATTACTGACAAAAGATCAGTCAGCAGGTGACAAAATGTTTGGGTGGGCCCTTCACCCTAAACATCATATTTAACACTAACATAATTAACACGTGTTACAACCCGGTGAATTGGGTCACCCCTTTTCAACCTCCTTATTCGGCTAAATAAAGATTTATGCTCTTTTTAGAATGTTTTATTTCTCTCTGATACAAATATAGTTTTCTACTACATGAATAAGGGGCCAGTTACAAGATTTTCTTAAACAAAAGAAAAAGTGATTTTGTTATCTACCAACCCCAAAGAAAAGTAATGAAATGAAACAGTAAGTGCTTGCACACACACAGACACACACACGTATGTATGTAACAGTTAAAAAGGAATACTGATAGGACAAAAGCAAGGTGAAAGAAATCAAGTCCTTTGGATGTCCTTGAACCGTAAGATTTTAACTTAAGACCACAGTGGATTATTAGGTATCTTGAGTCATTGGCATTAGCTAAATTTTAAGTTGACTTTTGAGTTCTCAGTGTTCTGATGTTTATTTATAATCAGTTTTTCGTTCTTCTTGAGAAATCAAGACAGCCCTTTGTCCTGCTAGTTCCAGTCCCTGTTCATCCAAAAACCATTCCTTGAACTATAACCTTGGTTTGTTCATTCTATCTGCAGAGGTTATAGTTCCTTAGATTTGCTAATGATAGATGAGGTTCCATCTCCAACGTGTGAAAATACACATGAAGGTGTAAATCAGAATAAGAGGTGGAAGTTTGTTCACCCTTAACTGGGTTGACTGGTGACAATCCCTTCTGTTAAAATGGTTATTTATCTCATGTTGATTTCATAACTTGGCCAACTTGAAGAACTTGATTGAATTTTTTGAAGAAGCAACAAAGAGGATTGATGAGGGCAGAGCAGTAGATGTGATCTATATGGACTTCATTAAGGTGTTCGACAAGGTTCCCCCATGGGAAACTGATTAACAAGGTTAGATCTCATGGAATACAGGGAGAACTAGCCATTTGGATACAGAACTGGCTCAAAGGTAGAAGACAGAGGTGGTAGGGGAGGTTGTTTTTCAGACTGGAGGCCTGTGACCAGTGGAGTGCCACAAGGGGATCGGTGCTGGGTCTCTACTTTTTGTCATTTACATAAATGATTTGGATGCGAGCATAAGAGGTACAGTTAGTAAGTTTGCAGATGACACCAAAATTGGAGGTGTAGTGGACAGCGAAGAGGGTTACCTCAGATTACAGCAGGATCTGGACCAGATGGGCCAATGGGCTGAGAAGTGGCAGATGGAGTTGAATTCAGATAACTGCAACGTGTTGCATTTTGGAAAGCAAATCTTAGCAGGACTTATACACTTCATGGTAAGGTCCTAGAGAGTGTTGCTGAACAAAGAGACCTTGGAGTGCAGGTTCATAGCTCCTTGAAAGTGGAGTTGCAGGTAGATAGGATAGTGAAGAAGGCGTTTGGTATGCTTTCTTTTATTGGTCAAAGTATTGAGTACAGGAGTTGGGAGGTCATGTTGCGGCTGTACAGGACATTGTTTAGGCCACTGTTGGCATATTGCATGCAATTCTGGTCTCCTTCCTATCAGAAAGATGTTGTGAAACTTGAAAGGGTTCAGAAAAGATTTACAAGGATGTTGCCAGTGTTGGAGGATTTGAGCTATAGGGAGAGGTTGCGTAGGCTAGGGCTGTTTTCCCTGGAGCGTCGGAGGCTGAGGGGTGACCTTATAGAGATTTACAAAGTTTGTGAAGGTTTGTAGCTCAGGTTGAGGTTTAGGGTGTAGGTTTGCTCGCTGAGCTGTAGGTTTGATATCCAGATGTTTCATTACCTGGCTAGGTAACATCATCAGTGGCGACCTCCAAGTGAAGTGAAGCTGTTGGCTCCTGCTTTCTATTTATATCTATATAAATATATCTATATATAGATATAAATAGAAAGCAGTAGACAACAGCTTCGCTTCACTTGGAGGTCGCCACTGATGATGTTACCTAGCCAGGTAATGAAACGTCTGGATATCAAACTTACAGCTCAGCGAGCAAACCTACACCCTAGAGATTTACAAAACTATGAGGGGCATGGATAGGATAAATAGGCAAAGTCTTTTCCCTGGGTTCGGGGAGTCCAGAACTAGAGGGCATAGGTTTAGGGTGAGAGGGGAAAGATATAAAAGAGATTTAAGGGGCAACATTTTCACACAGAGGGTGGTACGTGTATGGAATGAGCTGCCAGAGGAAGTGGTGGAGGCTGGTACAATTGCAACATTTAAAAGGCATTTGGATGGGTATATGAATAGGACGGGTTTGGATGGATATGGGCCGAGTGCTGGCAGGTGGGACTAGATTGGGTTGGGATATCTGGTCGGCATGGACAGGTTGGACCGAAGGGTCTGTTTTCATGCTGTACATCTCTATGACTCTATGAGTCTAGGTAGGAGAAAGTTAGGACTGCAAATGCTAGAGAGTCAGAGTTGAAAAGTGTGGCATTGGAAAAGCACAGCAGGTCAGACAGCATCCAAGGAACAGGGGAGCCAATATTTTGGGTATAAATCCTTCATCAGGAATATGGAGGAGGATAAGGAGACTGAGAGATAAATAGCAGGTTGGGACTGGGGGAAGGGCGTTTGGGAGGCGATAGGTAGATGCAGTTGGGGGGTTGATTGTGATAGGTCAGTCGGGAGGGTGGAGTGGATAAGTGGGAAGGAATTTGGACAGATAGGACAGGTCAAGAGGGCTGTGCTGAGTTGGAGGGGTTAGATCTGGGATGAGATGGGGAGCAGAGATTTGGAAAAATGTTAAGTCAATGTTGATGTCATTTGGTTGATGGGACCCAAAGCGGAAGATGAAGCGTTCTTTCTCTAGGCGTCTAGTCTAGGTTTGGATTTGGCAATGGAGGAGACCCAGGACTTGCATGTTCTTGGTGGAGTGGAAGGGAGATTTGAAGTGGCCGGCTACAGGACGGTGGAGCTATTTGGTGCATGTGTCCCGGAGATGTTCCTTGAAATGTTCTGCAAGTTGGCATCCTGTCTCCCCAATGTAGAGGAGACCATATTGAGAGCAACGGATACAGTAGATGAGGTACTTGGATGTGCAAGAAATAGTAGTGTAATCTGTGCCTAGTGCAGTGACACTTGATTATTCAGGGTTGGGGACTGTCTTCTCACAAGACTAGTCACATCATGTTACCTTCTGTATATATTTATTCATTTTAACGTTCATGCACTGCCAAAGGAGAAATGAGTATTCTTTAGTACAGCAAATTATCATGTATTATGTGCTCCCTCAAAAGGTATTAAAAACCGATTTAATAACAATTTTTGAAAGGGAATTAGATATATATTTGAAGAAGGAGAAAGTGAGCACTGCATACGCTAGAGATTCGAGTCGAGAGTGTAGTGCTGTAAAAGCACAGCAAGTCAGAAAGCACCCGAGGAACAGGGGAATTGACATTTCGGGCAAAAGCCCTTCATCAGGAATGGGCTTATGCCTGAAACGTCGACTGTTCTGCCCATCGAATGCTGCCTGACCTGTTGTGCTTTTCCAGCGCCATAGTTTTCAAGATATATTTGAAGAAGAAAATCAACAGAGGCATGGGAAAAAAAAGCAAGGGATTCTTTATTTAATAGTTCTTGGGAAGTGAGCATCACCATTTGTTGCCCACCATAACTTTCCTCTAGAAGATGGAAGTGAGCGATCTTCTAAATGATGGTAGTCCGTCTGGTGTAGGTACGTGGTCATTGCGATTTGGAAGGGAGTACTAGAGTATTGATGCAGCAATGGCGGAACAACAGCAATTTAAATCCAAGTCAGGATTGGGGGGAGCTCAGGTGGCGTGTCCAAACATGAATAGATAGAGATCACGAGTCTTGAAGTGCCTGTTAGAAGGAGTCTTGGTAAGTTGCTGCAGTGCATCTTTGTATTTGATTTACATTCGGCTCTGCTGGTTGAGGGAGAGAATGCTAAGGTGGAAGTCAGTGTGATGTCCAAGCAGGCTGCTCTGGGATGAGTGGTATAAAGATTTTTTAATATTGTTGGAACTGAACCCCTGTAGACAAGTGCAGAATACGCCATCACACACATGACCTGTGACTCATAGAAGATATACAGATTTTGGGGAGTCAGGAATTTAGTTACTTAATAAAGAATTCCTAGCCTCTGACTTACTCTTATAGCTACGATGTTTGTCTGTTTGGTGTAGTTAAGTTTCTGGTCAATAGCAAGTCCCAGTTGATGAAACATTCAGCAATGGTAATCCCATTGAATGTCATGGGAAAATAGTTATACTTTCTCTTGTTGGAAATGACACTGGCAATGGGAAAAATCACAGACTTATGTGTAACTGCACTGATGTGTGTTTACTCAACAGATGCAGTAATTTTGGTGAGAATGTGTGAAACTGCATAACGTGAGAACAATGGGTACAAGGGTATGTTCTGTGGATGGTGGAATGAAAATTGCTCTGACAAAGGAGAATTTGGAGGATTCTAGGATTGGTGAATTGTACTATTAAAATTTGGGTGAATCTTTGCTGTTATTAATAAATATTTCCTATACTGAAATCTGAAGTACAAGTCGTTCTTCTATAAAGCAATGGTTGCATTGGTGAGCAACCCAGTGTTATAGAAAAATCATGCTTTCGAAACAGTGCTTATAGTTATGGCGATGTAATCATGTTACAGTCAACACAGGTTTTTAAAATTTGTGCTTTATAAACAGTGTCCCTAATTCATCAATTAGGTTACAGTGAATTCACGTTAATGAAACACATGTTATAGCAGAACGACTTGTATTGCACAATGTTCCTGCAGCTTATCAGCTTGGTCATTTCAAGCCACGCTTTCTATGTGGCAACAGCAAGGGTCTTCCTCCAAAGATTTACAGAAAACATCAGTTCTCTCTGACTCCTCAATATGATGCATTGATAGAACAAGGTGCAGTCCTTTGCCACCAAGAATCCATCTTTTTTCTGCAACTTCTAACCTTCTCCGAATTCCAGCTTTAGATTAGTTCTTCAAATATTCCAGCCAAGATGTCTTATGCGAGTCTGTCAAACCCAAATTAAATGTTGCAAATAAGTGGCCTTGTTAAAGAATACCTTCGTCAGACCACACAATATTGGACGTTCTGCTCTAATATACTTCAGAGTCAGAGTCAACATTAGCTTTATTTTAAAAGTTGCCTGTTGTACTGTTATACAATGACAATGACTTTTCTTTTTGTGCCAAACAACGTACACATATAATTTTGTATCTAGGCAATATTATGTATTTAAAGTACATTTTTCTCCTAAACTGAATAGTGTCACATTAGGAAGAACGTGGAATGCAAATATGGTCACATGTAGGTTGTAGTGAAAGAACCTTATTGTAAAGGTGCTACTAATTATACATTGATTCTGAATCTTGGTTTAAATCACACTTGATTTGCTTCTATTAAATAGATTAAATAAAAAGTAACAGAAATGCTTGATTCAGACCAGGCAAGGATGGCAAGCTCTTTCTTTCCTGAAGGACATTAGTGAACCAACTTTTTATGACCAAAGGCTGCCTTCACCGTCATTTTGTCTGGCATTAACACACAAATTACCAGATTTATTGAATTCAATTTCACAGCTTGTCAAGGTGAGATTTGACCTCCTAACCTTTGGCTTGCTAATTTAATGCCATATCAATCGCACTACCGCAACTAAATCAATTTTTCATGTGTCCCAAGTCAAATTCCAACTTTATTATTTGAGATTTCAGAGTCTTTTCTAACATTTCAAACATTATATTCCATGGTTTAATCCACTGATTCCACAAAAAAGAAAAGCAGCATAGCAGTTGGTTTATTGAATGTACTTATGTCATGTTCAAGCTCTCTTCAATATGTGCAAGATTTCACCCTGTGCAAAGTTTGGCTTAAACCAATTACATTTGTCTTTTGCTCTTTTGCTTTGTATTGGTTTAGTAAATGGCGACATTAGTAGAAAATTATGACAAACATTAAGTGACTAAGTCAACTACCTCGGTAATTGACAGCTCCCCCTCAACTGCTTTAATTTAGATTCAAGTCTTGGAATGTGATGGAACCTGTTCAAACCCATTTGAACCTGGAAATCTGTAAGGGAGTACAAATTGATCATGAAAAGGTATAAAGAATTACAGAGATAGGAAGATAAATGTGCAATTCATGTTCCTTATGAACTACACCAAAATAGTTGACTTCAGTGAGCATGGGACTTGTTACTTAATAAGTTGTAGGAGAAAGTGAGGACTGCAGTTCTAGAGATCAGAGTCAAAGTGTGGTACTGGAAAAGCACAGCTGGTCAGGGAGCATCCAAGGAACAGGAGAGTCAATGTTTCGAGCATAAGCTCTTTATCAGATTCCTGATGAAGCGCTTATGCTTGGAAAGTCGACTCTTCTGCTCCTCGGATGCTGCCTGACCGGCTTAAATGTTGTAGAACACCAAAACAATAATCAGTGGATCAAATTGCTTGCTGAACTGTGAACCATAAACAGCAAAATACACATTAAATGACATCATGTTAAAATTGTACAGTGCTCTTACCAAATCATACTTCAAGATCCAAATAAAGAGACGAATTTCACTGCAAGACTTGCAGAGAAGTGAGGATGCAATTAGTAGAGTGGATATTCAATAAGGTTACACAAAAAATTAGGATGGAAAATTAGACCACACGGGATTAGAGGTCATGTACTGAAATAAATAAACAATCCAAGTTTGTTCAATATATCATGGTATGACACTGTAAGCTTTTGCTATAAATGCTGTGTCTTATGATCTTCTATTCCACAACCACCTGAAGAAGGAACAGCTCTCTGAAAGCTAGTGCTTCCAAATAAACCTATTGGACCATAATCTGGTGTTGTGTGATTTCTAACATGAGTCAAGATGCCATGTTTGCAGATGACACAAAGGTAGGAGGGACAGTACGCTGTGAGGATGCAGAAAAGTTTCAATGTGATTTCAACACATTATGTAAGTCGGCAAATGCAAGTCAGATATAGAACAATGTGGATAACTGTCAAATGCCCTCTGAAATAGCCCAAGCAGCCAATCAGTTCAAGGGCAATTCTGGGATTAGCAACAAATACCAGCTTTGCCAGTGATGCCCAATTTCCAATGAATTTTTTTTAAAAATGCGATGTAAAAAACACAAAATACTGGCTCAATGGATCAGGCAGAAACTGTGGAGAGAGAACAGTTACTTTTCAGGTCTGTGACCCCTCCTCAGAAAAGGCATTAATTCCAGATTCTTGCCATCCCTAAATAAATGATTTGCATGTGGTAGAAGAAAGACCCTGGTGATTTTGTTTAAAGTGGGGACCTTAGCCCTGTCATTATCCACAAAATTTAACAGGTTGGTGGTCAGATCTCAGTGATGGATCAAACTGTAATGATCATAATGACTTTCTTTGCCTGTTCTTGTTGAGGAACTTCAGACCACAATTTGTCCAGCACCTCCCCAGAGCCTTGCTGCCATGGTGGCCCCAAAGAGTGCAAGGATCATCAGTGACATTACTGAAAAGACTGTTGGAGTGCTCAAGCTTTTTTATCACATTAAGATGCCAATCCACAGAGAAGATCCCATTACCTTGTGCAACATGCTGCCCCATTGGCTCCAAGCACTGTGAGTGGCATGACAGCAAATACCCTTGCCAACCTTTATAGGTGCACCATCGAGAGTATTCTGTCTGGATGTATCACTACCTGGTAATGGCAACTGTACCATTCTAGATCGGAGACGATTACAGAGAGTGAATTTGGCCCAGACAATCACAAAGGCCAACCTCCCATCTATAGAATCCATCTACCAGACCCACTGTCAAGGAAAGACCACCAGCATTCTTCAAGATCCATCCCAGCCTGGCAATGCTTTTCTACAACCTGTACCATCGGAGAGAAGGTACATAAGTCTGAACACACACACCACCCGGTTTTGAAACAGTTTTTACTCTAATGTTGTTAGAATACTGAATGGACTCACAAACTCCTAGCACTCGCCTGTTCCTGTGTTTTTGTTTTTGCCGCTGTTTACCTATTATTTACTTATCTATGCTATTTAACTGTGATGTCCCTATATTGCTAGCAAGACAAAGCTTTTCACTGTCCCTCGGTACATGTGACAATAAATTCAATTCAATTCAATTCAGTTAAAACTTGGCCTGTTCAGTCTCATGAAGAAATTTGCAAACTTGGGTAATGCCTTCGTCAAGTTGAGAGAAAGCGGACGATACTGATGACCACATAGAGTAGACAATTGAATGGCTTAGTGAAAGCAAAAGCTCTGGAACTGTATGGAAACACTTGGCATAGTGATTTTCTTGACATGACGAGGTGGAGTGAACCAGATGTCATTTCTTACCTGCTCCTAATTTCTAAACTCAAGTAGGGCAATGTTATATTTTGTATAAACATGTTTTGCCTTACATAACATTTTTCCTCATTTCTGAAAATAAAAATTATGTTGCAGCTTAGTATCACAAAACAATATCAATTTTATCTGTGTTGAAAGGTATTCTTCTTTTGAGAAGAAGCCTCCTGTGGAAACATATAAATTAAAAGCTCGAGCCTACTTTGTCATTCAGTGAAATCGTGGCTGATCTGATTGCTTTACATTCCCATTTACCCCTAATAATCTTTCCCTTCCTTGTTTATCAAGAATCTACTAATTGCCATTGAGTAGGGTTGCCATCTGAAATCATGGGAGGATAATTAATTGGCTGCTTCTTGTCTTTGGATTGAATGGAATCAGTTATTGGAAGACAATTAAGTGTGGAAACAATCCATCACAAAAGCAAAACAAATGAGTTAGATAAAACAGCACAAAAAGCAAGGGTTATCCTCCCAGAGATGATTTGTCACATGTTTGATGCGTGCTGTGGCAAAATCCATAACTAAGATGAAGTCCAACTTGAAACAAGTTGCCATTATCTCAGAGAGTTTCACATCATTTAGAATGTTTTCAAGTGTGGCAGACCTGCCCACTTATTTCTCCAGGTTAATTCCTCTGAAGTAAGCCATTTATGATGGGAAAATCACGTGGGTGAAACTCCTTCTTGTCACTGTCGAAAAATGTAATGTGACTTTTCTCTTCCTGATTCTGACTGAATTCTTTCTCTAATATTTTCAGCAACAACATTTTTTTAAAAAGTGGAAGCAAGAAATGCTATTATCTTTACAATAATGATTTAAAAAATTAAATATCACAACTCATTGACACAATAATTGAAAGCAGACATGTGGAAACACTAGGCAAAAGTGAGAACTGCAGATTCTGGAAACCAGAGTTTAGATCAAAGTGGTGCTGGAAAAGCAGGTCAGACAGCATCCGAGTAGTCTGGCAAAAGACATCGGTAGAATCGTGAGACATGGATACTGCAAGGGCTCAATCAAATCCCCACTGAGACAAAAGCACTCCTGAGCAACTAGTTGAGAGTGGCTTCTTACATTAACATTGTCAAGTTTCACAAAGATTGACCAGAAAAAGAGTGAAACTTTTTAGACCAATCAGGAACTAAGCCATTCAGAACACAGATTCCAAGTTTGATTAATTTATTATAATAATTTTTTAAAGCACAGAGTAGTTTACAGCCAATGTAAGGATGTGCAAGGTGACCATTTTTCAACCATCGAAGTAGGGTGTCAGAAAATAAGATTGTGCATGAAGTAATGTAATTTTGAAAGGGTCTAAAACCCAAGTTATAGCTAAGACCCAGCTTAGGCTTTATCACATGACATCTGTCTGTAAGTACAGCATTTCTGATGAGTCATTTGAGAAAGGCTAGAACAACGTCAAAAAATTCAACATGTTGTGATGTCATTTCTGTCATGTTGCACAATCGCTGTAAGACTGCCAACAAATTGTGATTTAGGCTGTGCCAGTTCAACGTGAGACGCCACGCCGAATGCTTGAGCATTTTTCCACTGTGTACATCCAGACTTGTCCCATTGATTTACACTGTCACAGACTCAGAGGTTGAAGGAGACTGTGGGCAAGCTGCCATCTGCCCAGCATGGTGGAACCGGTTGACTGGCTGTGCCAGCTGAATGCAGGGCAGGTGTGTTGCTGTGTGCTTGTGCTCTGGAGATTCCCTGTCCCTTCAAGATGGCACGTGCATCTGTCGAGGCTTGCAATCAAGCAGATGTTAATTTCACTCCGTGCAACAAAAGCCAATGCTGCCAGTCAGGCGGATTTGAGCAAACTCCAGCCACACACCTTTCCCCAAATGTCCTTTCATTATTTTTTTTTGTCGTATGCCACTCAATTCTGCAGCACTGAATACCCTCATGCAGCTCCTGCTATTGAAGGCGTTGCAAGTGGCAGCTGCTTTTGTTTGGCAATTAGCAGATGAAAACGTTGAATTAGAGGTTTGTCAAGCAGTCCAAAGCGTGGAGAGTGATTTGAAAAAACACGGGCTTAATGCAGTCACAACGCATTTGCGAGTTACAACTCTTGCTCATCTCGGGTTCTGGGTGTCCATCGATCTTTATTTCTCTGAGAACAAAAAAAGCTGCATATTTTTGAAAGTCTTTTTTTTCACTTTGATAAACTGTTTAACATATTTTAAAAGGCCAGTACACTGAAAGAAATAAATATCATTTTCATTACACCTTATAGATACCATCAATTGAGTTTTTTGAGAAAAAAATACATCATCTCAGTATATTTGCAAATCATTCATATATTTACATTCGTACGTTTGTGGATAATATTGAGAACTGGGTAATCACAGAAAAATAATGCCATCACTTTCAGAAGTTTATAAAAAAGAGCAAATATTGAGTATATTATCCAAATAAAAAATGATGTTAAAAACAGTTCATTTAAAATATTCACATTCAGATTTGCTCCTAGCATGTACACAATGGCCAACAGTGAACAGTATTCAGCAATTCAGAATGGACTTCCAAGGCGGAAATTTACTTTTCTTTGGCAAAGCCTACATTGCATTCAGGGTTTTGGAGGGTCATTCACGACAGGGACCAGCATGATCTCTAACTGTACCTTTGAAAACCCAGTTCAACAATTATCTACTGAATCCTCATGGCATCGCTCATGCCCAATTTACACCAATCTCTCCACCCATCATTCTCAGAAAACTCGCCGCTCAGCAGATCTTCCAAAATTCATTGCCATCTCTTGCACCTGCGCCATCTTTAACAGATCGTAGTGCACTTGGATAAGCATGGTCAGTCTGGAGCTGCCCTGCAGAGTTCCTGACATTTACCCTGGACATGGCAGGCAAGGGATATCGGTGGCCTCCTATGTGGGCAGAGTCAAGAGGCATCTGCTGGATGGGGTGATACCAACACAGGACTTCCTCTTCCCCCAGGGCCAGTAATGGAGGACAACATCAGATGGTTCAAGGTTGACAGTTGAGTTAAGGTACTCTCAGAATCCCCAGTGCTGTAGGAAGAAAGTCACATCTTTTTCCACTCCGCCAGGGTGAGTTCCTCCAAAACTGCAGACTCATTCTCTGATACTGTACCTGCCTCCTACTAAGTCTCTCACTATTATCTACTACTCACTATTACTCACTCCAACCCTGAGATTACTAACCCTGCATGCCCTCTGTGCTGTCCACTCACTCACTCGGCATACATGCCCACAGCACCAACAATAAAGCTGTGCCATCCACTTTCATCTTCCGTGATACCTATCTCTTTCATTTTGCATGATAAAAAACAGTCATCATGCGAGCAGACACAGTCAAGACCTGGTGGTGGGCTCCACAATATTTGGCTCAACAGCCCTTATGGGGAGATGATCTTACTCTGACTGCACTAAGCAGTATAGGAGCTGGCACCAGAGGCTGCCCTTGACTGATTGTGCCAGATCCCTGAGCGAAGGCTATCCCCCTGACTGCACTGAGCCCTGCAAACAACCATTTCAAACTTCCTACCTTTGTGTCTGTGCTAAATGACAGGGCAGGACTGCAGTAATATGAGCTAGGTATCTCCATCTAAAAGGAGCAAAGTGCAGGAAGGCAAGGTAAAGATTCTGTGAGCATCCAGGTCTGCTCAGTGAGTGAGCACTAGGACAGTAAGCAAGCTGCCTGGAGATGCAGCCATGAACTGGCTGCATGTTCCTCAGCACGCAGTGTTCTTACTACAGCACTACTGCAATCCTAAGGTGCAGAAGACTCCTATTAAAGTGGATTGGAGTTGTGTCATGTGGGCTCTTGGAGGCTGGCAGATTTTAGATGCCAATATCTATGGACATGGGGTGTGTGGAGCCAATGCCCATGGTGCAGGCTCTGAGCTGTTGGTGCCCAGATTCCAATATGGAGGTTGGTTGGAGCAAGCAGTGAGCTGAATCTCTCAACTGCTCATGAGGTTTCTGTGAGTTGCCCGGACACTGAGCTTCTTTGGCAAGTTTGGAAAGTTGGGAGTATGGATATTCATGTGGTGAATTGTGACATTGATATGTTTAACAGGTAACAATGACTGTCATTTAGCATCTTGACAATGCCCAGGCCGCATGTTGCCACCCAATTTATGAAAAGCCTAACAAGATGCAGATGAGATGATTTTGACTTCTCCGCACTTGTCATCTGATTCTGCCACCCATCTCACTGTAGCCCCACACTGCTTAGACCCTTATCAGAGAATGGGAGTAACTGGGTCTTTTGCAAGTTGGAAGAATATCATGAGTGACATGGCACAGGGGTGAGAGCTGGCAATTCAGCTCTTTACAAAGACATAAAATGATTTGGATGAAGGATTCAAAGGTATGGTGGCTAAATTTGCAACTGGTACAAAGAAAGGGGAGTGTGACCAGAGTGTGACCAGGATATTAGAAACGTCCAAAAGGGATATAGATAGGTTAACTGAGTGGACAAAGATCTGGCAAATGGAGTACAATGAGGGAAAGTGTGAAGTTGTCCATTTTGGCAAAAGGAGCATCTTAACTAAATGCAGAGCTCTGAGCTGGAGAGAGATTTGGGTGTCCTAGTGCATGAATCACAGAAAATTAACATACAGGCACAGCAAGCAATCAGGAAAGCCAAAAGAATGTCATGGGTTATTGTGACGGGAATTGAATGCAGGAGTAGGGATGTTATGGTTAAGTTATATAGGGCATTAGTGAGACCGCATTGGTAATGCTGTGTACTGTACTGGTCACCATACTAAAGGAAGGATGTTAATGTGTTGGAAGCAGTTCAGACAATGTTTACACAACTAACACCTGGGATGAGCAGATTGTCTACTGAGGAAAGGTAAGACAGGCTAAACCTGTCTCTTCAGTCAGAGGTGACTTAACTGAAACATACAAGATCCTAAGGGATCTTGCTGGGATGGATGTTGAAAGTATGTTTTCTCATGCGGGAGAATCTAGAACTAGAGTCATAGTTTAAAAATAAGGAGGTGCCCATTTAAAACTGAGATGAGGATTTTATTTTCTCTCAGAAGGAAGTGGACACAGAATCTTTAAAAATTTTTTAATGCAGAGGTAGATACATTCTTGATTACCAAGGGATAAATGGAAATTGGGATATGCAGGGATATAGAGTGGAGGTTAAAATCAGATCACCCATGATCTTACTGAATGGTGTATGCAGGCTTAAAGGGTCAGTTGGCCTCCTCTTGTTCTGTGTTCATATAATATTCTGCTCATTGTCACTAATTTGCTTTTTTTGTTTGAAATTTGATACATTAAAATTGTATTAATTTGGTCTGAACAATGTGTCTTTCTGGAAACAGCGAGTCTCCCGATCTGGAATCATAGAGTTCCTACAGTGTGGAAACAGGCCATTCGGCCTATCGAGTCCACACTGCTCCAGCGAAGAGCATACCACCCAGACCCCAACCACCCTATCCCTGTAAACCTGCAGTTCCCATGGCCAATCCACCTAACCTGCACATAAGGCACAAAAGCAGGCCATTCAGCCCCTTGGGTGTATACTGTTATTCAGTTAGGTCATGGCTGACCAATGGAACAACTTCATTTCCCTGCCTTTGCTCTTGACTAACAAAAATCTATCAGTCTCAATCTTGAAAGCTCCAAATTGGGTTACCTTCCATTAATTGGACAGAACTATAAAATGTTGAATAAAAAAAATCAGCCATCCAACCCAACATTTCTGCAAACATATTTGGCTCAACAGGTTACTCTGCCTAACCTCTGCTTTACTCAGATTCTCTTTAGCATTCCACTTATTGAGAAAATTAATTTCCTTTTTTTTTCAAAGAACAAGCTTTTGTTTTGTTTGTTCAATCTTTCAGAGGATAATTCAGCACTCTGACTACTCCTTTCAAGAAATTCATAAAGATGCACATTTGTAGTAATTTAGCAATAGTTGCTATTCAATTCCCATGAGATTTTAGAGATGTCAGTGAGATGGCACTGAGCTGGTGTTGTGTTGTCTCTGTGATTAGGGGGCATGCATTGTAATAGCATTGGAAAAAGGAGATTGTATGGATGGAGCGCTTACAAATAATAGTATGAAATGGGAAATCAAATAGTAAGTTGCAAATTGTAAAGATCAACAAATCAAGGAGAAGCAAGTGTTTGATGGCATGGGGAGAGATTGTGATGAGAACCAAAGAATCAATAAGGAAAATGCAGTTTACCTGTGTACCTTTAAAGAAAAACAAACAGATTGAGTAGGAATAGGGTAACAGAAATATGTAACAACACCATGCTAAAGAGCAATGATTGAGTACAAAGTATCTAAGAAATAAGAATAATTGAGCCCAATGTGGTATTGCAAAGCATATCAAAACTGCTTTTGTTTATTTCAGTTTTTCCTCTAACAGTGGTATACCAACAGATCCAAATTATTGATTCTAAAACAAATACACTCTGAACTGAAGCAGATGTACCCTCATGGCGATCATGGAGAAAGGTTAAAATTTGACTTTTATTTACCAAAAGCTTATATTTATCCAGCAGACAGGCCCTTCTGTATAGGAAACATCTCAGAGGAGTATTATAAAACATCAAGATTTGATAATGAATCAGACAATGAGATATTTGATCAAATTCCAAATGCTTGGTCAAAGAGGAGACTGAGATGTAGACAAGTTGAGAGATTTAAGCAGTGAATTCTAGAGTTGAGTGTCTTGGCAGATGAAGACACAGCCATTAATTTTCTCTTTAATCAATCAGGGAATTTAAGTGTCTCTAGCTTTGCTGGTGTACGATTCTAGTTGTCCCCTACAAGGTGGTGACCTGTTGCCTTTTTGAAATGCTGCAGTATGCATTCAGCACATATCCTGCTCAGGGATGGTATTAAAGATTGAGTTCCAGGATTTCGACCCAATGATAGTGAAAAAAGGGCAATATAGTTCCAAGTTAGCGTGGTTTGTAACTCGCATGGGCCTCTGCAGCTTGTGATGTTCCCATGTATCTTACTACCCTTCACCTTCTAGGTGGCAGAGGTCATGAATTTGGAAGGTGCTGGCGAAAAACCTGTGGGTGAATTTCTGGAGTTTAGAACAATGAGAATGTGTGAAATTCTGAGAAGGCAGGACAGACTTGATGCTGGTATAATGCTTCCCCAGGCCCATGTGCCCAGTACAAGTGGTCATGGTCCCAGGATATGACCAAGGTGAGGAGAAATATCTTTACGCTGAATGTAGTGAACCTGTAGCATTGCCAACAACATAAAACTGTGGAGATAAATTCACTGCTTAAAAAAGAAATAAATACATTTCTAGAAGCTGAATACATCTTGGGGTGTGAGGAGAGACCAAGAGTATGGTGTTGAGATAAAGGATCAGCAATGATCATTTTGAATAACAGGGTAGGGTTTAAAAGCCTACTCTTGTACCTATTTTCTATGTTAACATCAATTTGGCCAAGTGTGGCATCAAGGAAACCTAGAAACATTGACGTCAATGTGGATATGGGGGAAATGTTCTCCACTGGTGGAAGTCATTCATAGCACCAAGTGAGATGGCTGTGGTTAGTGGAGGCCAATCATATCAGTCTCATGATATCACTGCAAGAGGTTGGCTAGGTCCTGTCCTAGGCTCAGCCATGTTGAACTACTTAACCAATGACATTGCCTCCATCATAAGATCAGAAGTGTGGATGTTTACCAATTGTCCTTTTAGTACTATTCTTGACTCCCGAGATATCAAAGCAGTCTGTAGCCATAGACAACAAGACCTGGGCAGCATCAACATTGGAGTGGTAAACAACAAGTAGTATGCACACCACACAAGTGCAAGACAATTTTCATCAAGATGGCCACAGATTTTCAACAGTACCTCTTGCTCTGTGAGAATGTTTTCTTCCATTATTGAAAATAGAGATGTTTGTGGAACTTTCTTGATTATTATTTAATTATCCAACTCTGTTGATAACTGGATATGGGGAGGATGACAGAGCTTTGATGTGCTCACTTGGTTGTGGGATCATTTAGCACTGGCTATAGTAGCTTCTTCCACTATCTCACACAAGATTGGTATCTCACTACTGATGCTCCTGGCATGGTCTGGCGGTGCAATTATAATTGGTGATGCCCATGCAGTCTGAATTTTTGCATTGCAGATATCATGGAAGGTTTTAAAACAGCAGGAGATTAACCAACAAAGTTAGAGATAGAGATAGTCAAGGCAATGAAGCAATGGTGTGCATATTAAACTTGAAAATTGCACAACACCAGGATTTAGTCCAATAGGTTTATTTGAAAGTCCAAGCTCCAAAAGCTTGCACTGTCAAATAAACCTGTTGAACTATAATCTGGTACTGTGTGATTTTTAACTTCGTCCACCCAGTTCAACACCAGCACCTTCACATCATGGCTGTTAAATTTGAGGCTTTGCATGACCTGAGCTTCAGTATTTTGGGTCAAGCAAATAACAAATATCCATCTCTGACATTTCAGTCCATCACTAAGAAGGAAGGAATTCTTATGAAGACATTATCCAAAAGTCAAATAGCCAGGAATATGCTAATACACAGGACGGAGGGGTTGAGTGACGTGGCATAGCAGCATTCGAAGCACAAACTCATGCTTCAACAAACTTGTGGCTGCAGTAAACCTGCCCAGGAAATCAGCAATTTCCCTCTTGTCAACACCAGTTGTACCTGCTCTTGCAAATTCAGCCTGAGACCATAATCATCCAAAGAATAAGGAATTCCCAGTCTTGCAAATAAATTGGAAACTGTGACCTGTAGCACAGAAGCCAATACTGAACCACAGTAGCAACATCAGCTACCATGTAAATGGTTTTTATATGACGATGGCATCTACTCTTTAAAACTACGTCATTGAATATTAAGGGCTTTAAGACACATAGTACTCACACACTGCTCCCTCACTGCGTCCAGGACCAGAGTTCAATTCCAGCCTTGGGTGACTGGAGTTTTCACATCCTCTATAACTGAGTGAGTTTCCTCTGCCTGCTCTGATTTCCTTTCAATTCAAATATGTGCGGGCTAGGTGGATTGACAATGCTAAATTACTCATGATGTCTGGGGATGTGCAGGCTAGGTGGATTAGTTATGGGAAATGCATGGCTATGGGGTCTGGTTGAGATGCTCTTTGGAGGGTCAGTGCAGACTTGATGGGCTGAATCGCCTCTTTTTTGCATTACGGGGATTTTTTGATTCTACAATTTCCCAAGATAAAGCAAAAAGGTGAGAATCTTTCATTTTCACTTTCATTTCAAAAACCTCAGAATAAAGTATTTAACATGATTTACGAACTTTGAAATATTTAAAATAATTTTCAAAGCTTTAAAGAATGCTCCCACAGTACAAAATTTTAAAGCTTTCTTATTAAATTACAAGGAAAAGTAGTCCAGAACTAGAAGCAATTAATCATACGGAACAAGTAAAAATTATTTAAAGCTTTATAAGAAGAATTTGATACAGTTTAACAGTGATGCAGTTTTAACAAGGACTGATAAATAAAGAAAAAGCTGCAACGATACTAGAAAGCATTACAGTAACTTTAAATAAAATAGCATTTCTGAACAAGAGTTAAGCTTACAGAAAATTAGATCTATAAAAAAGAACTGAAATTGTCCACATTAAAATTGTTCATAGTAATAAGTTTTGTCAACGCATTCAGGAGAAACAAAATAAGGCTAATTTTGAGCAGATTCATAAGACTTGGTTCAACACTGGAATAGTGGATCAAAACAGTTCCTAAGACTCAAAACTGCTTCAAAACTTAGGACCAAATCAGAAACAGAAAAAGTTACCACTCTATTATATTCAATAGGCTCTATTGCTGATGATGTTATAAATCACCAAAAAAGAAACAAGCTTTTGATAGCATTATGAAAGTTTTTGGCAATTAATTGAACTTCAGAATAAATAGAATTCTTGAATGGTCAAGCATTAACAGAGGAGTTCAACTCCAAGGGAATCCATGGACTATTTCATTCATGACTTCTCCAGATTAATTTAGAGTCAGGCAATATACCCATCCAGATGTCTTTTAAATGTTGTAATTGTACCAGCCTTCACGACTTCCTTGAGCAATTAATTCCATACATGCACCACCCTCTGAGTGAAAAGTTGCCCCTTTTAAATCTTTCTGCTCTCATGTTAAACCTATGCCCTCCAGTTTTGGACTTGCGAAGTGATTAAAAGGCACTACTCTCATTATTAATATTCAGCTTTCTCTCATAACAAACATACTGTACATACCAGATGTTGAGAATTTTCAGCATGAAAGCCAGAAAAGTGACCCAACATTGGTCAGCGTGGAACAGCATCTCAGAGCACGATTCATGGACACCATCCACATGTATCCATCATCCATAGTCATTAGCATCAGCATTTGCGAACACCTCACAATACTGGAGGCATCCTTGCGGGATGCTTAGCAGGTATAGATTTGCAATGCAGGGTGCATTGTCAACTAGCCTCAAAAAGCTGCTGCAAGGGACAGCAACCCACACCATGATCTGGACAAGGTTGCACCTCAGCGCTGCCCATTTCCTCCCATAGTGCTTGCACACTTAGCGGCTAGCTGCATGTTTGCCACTTAGCTCTGTCACATGACCAGACAACTTGACTTGCTGCTCAACAGTCCACTGTCACAGGGTTGTACACATTGCTGCATGGCAGTGTGCAACACCAATCACACACACAATGATGGCCATCACCGATGAGGGCAGCCTGAGAATGCCCGTATTTCCAGAGGTGAACGATAGCCTTTTAAATACAACATGGGTGCTGCTCTATTGACAGACATCTGCTGATGGCAAGTTCTTCAGGGAACAACACATGGTGAGCTAGGGTTGGATGAGAGACTACCAAAGAAGTTGGATGGATGGTTAATGAAGTGTGTTTTCTAAGGCAGACAGAAAAATCTCACTTAACCTCCCGCTGCAAAACACTCGCAAAAAGAAAACTCAACACAACAGGCACTTAGCCAAAAGTGTATAAGGTGCAGTCCTAAGAGTCTACGTCAACAGTATAGACTCAACACAAAAAATGCTTCATAGGCCAAGACAGTGTCTAGCTCAGACAAGATTTGGAGATGTTGGAGTTGGATGGGGGTATACAACGTTAAAAATCACTCAACCCCAGGTTATAGTCCAACAGATTTAATTGGAAGCACTAGCTTTTGGAGCATTGTTCTTTCATCGGGTTGTTGTCCTAATGAAGGAGCAGCACTCTGAAAGCTAGTGCTTCCAATTAAACCTGTTGGGCTGTAACCTGGTGTTGTGTAATTTTTAACTTGGCTCAGACAAAAGTTTGCTACATCTGTAGTAAAACAGTTCACTTCCAAAGGAGATGCTGAGACAGTTCTTCAACAATTGTGGGAACACATGCAAAGACCTCTACACAGTAGATCACCAACCTTCATGAAAAAAGAATTTGTTTATGTCAATGGATATCTTATTCAATTTGAGTTTGTTACAGGGCAAAAGTCACTGTCTTATCTGACCATACAAGAAGTTTTACCCTACAGATCTAAAGTTATGTGATATAGGTGGAATTACTCCTCTGCTTAAAAGGAATGATAGGAATGTGCTTTAGGAACATTGGATGTTTGTGAATGTGTATGCCATCCAGAACCAAAGCTCACTCTTGAGTAAGGTTATGTGTTTTGTTATTGACATTCTCCAGTTCATTGATGTAGTTGAACTGTTTCATGAGAAAACTGCCAGTGACTGATCTAGGATGATACAATCCATTCATAGACCTTCCAAGCTGAACCTAAGAAGAAAGTTCAACCAGCAGAAATTACTTACGGTGGAGTCCGAGACTTATTTCAACAATACTGGCATGGAAGGAAGTACAGATACACATTGCTCAGGGGATAACTATCAACAAGATTTGAGATAAGAACTTAACATTGCTGCTAAATTTGAGCATTGCAGTCCACGATGATCGTTTGTGAACTGTTAATTGAACAGCACAACAGTCTGCTAAACACAGAGTGATACAGAACAGTCAACTTCCCTGATGACACAGATGCAAATCAAATCATGCAAAGGCACATAAAATATGATGGAAGATATCCACAATGGTCAACCTTTTGAGAGAGATCAGTCACATGATTGGTATATGGTATTAAAGATAAAACTATTTGCTTCATCAGCATAACTGTCTTCCATGAATGACATTTGCGAAAACAAAGGTCCTCCTGATACAGTAATAGGTCACCAACAAAACAAGCATCAATGGTCAGCCAGCTCCTTTGAGAAAGGGATTCATGAGATAAAGGTTCTTGGAGTGGAGAAATAAAATCACGGTCAATATTAATAACAATAATCCTCAAGTTAATGACCTAGCATTCTTCCAAGTCTGAAACCAATGCATTTTGGAAAAATTGTGAAATCATCTGTTTGCTTGAATTTCTGAAGTCAGAGACATGGCGGGGGAACATGACTAATAGTAAATGTTTTAGTTCTTCGTAACATTATATAATAGATTGAGCATGCAGAAAAATGAAAAACACACTGGAGAAGATTTTACATAAGGTAATGGATGTGAAAGGGTTAATCTAGGAACTAAGATGAAGCTTCAACCACTGATATGGAAACAGCTGCTGAGGAGTCTTAGGCAGTCCTTACAGAGTCTTGGACGTTTTGGACAGTTGTAGGTGGAGTCAGCCATGTCTTCTACTTCCCATGTTACCATCAGTATAATGTAAGCTGTGTGTAGTATCTAAAATATGATAAACCTTGTTAGCTAGATGTGAGGTATTGTGTTTTAGAAAATCAAGTTCCTTGAAAGTAGAGTCGCAGGCAGATAGGATAATGAAGAAGGCGTTTGGTATGCTTTCCTTTATTGGTCAGAGCATGAAGTATAGGAGTTGGGAGGTCATGTTGAAGTTGTACAGGACATTGGTTAGGCCACTTTTGGAATATTGCATGCAATTCTGGTCTTCTTGCTTTTGGAAGGATGTTATGAAACTTGAAAAAGTTCAGAAAAGATTTACAAGGATGTTGCCAGGGTTGGAGGGTTTGAGCTACAGGGAGCGGCTGAATGGGCCAGGACTGTTTTCCTTGGAGTTTTGGAGGCTGAGGGGTGACTTTATAGAAGTTTATAAAATCATGAAGGGCATGGATAGGATAAATAGACAAGGTCTTTTCCTCGGGATAGGGGAGTCCAGAACTAGAGGGTGTAGGTTTAGGGTGAGAGGGGAAAGATATAAAAGGGACCTAAAGGGCAACTTTTTCACACAGAGGGTGATGTGTGTTTGGAATGAGCTGCCAGAGGAAATGGTGTAGACTGGTACAATTGCAACATTTAAAAGGCATCTGGATATGTATATGAATAGGAAAGGTTTAGAGTGATATGGGTCAAGTGCTGGCAAATGGGACTAGATTCAATTAGGATATCAGGTCAGCATAGGTGAGGTGGACCAAAGGGTCTATTTCCATGCTGTACATCTCTATGACTCTTTCTAACTTCAGTCAGAGACCACACTTGAAGGATAATTGGTGTGTTCACAGGATGATGGAAGTTTGGAGTCATTGTTAATCAGAATCAGATTTTTCAAATGGAACTGTCAGATCCAAATATCAAGTTATAAAAATCAAAGCTCTAAAAGCAAGCATTTTATGAACCAAATGGTTTTCTAAATTTATGCTTAAAGTTTCTAGTATAATTGAGGAAATGGAATTTCTAAATAAAATGGAAAAAAGGTTCCTGGAATTTAGATAACAGGTTTCAATCAAAGTGCTGTCTCGTGGTTAAACTATTTTTAAAGAGTCATCACTGCTGAAATGTAGGATAAATGAATGCAACTTGGAAGTAAGATCCTAACAATAAAAATAAGAAACAATCCGAATGGAAAGCTGAGCAGAGGAAGAGAGAGGGATCAAGCAAAGGAAGCTCCAAATTTTAGCTTGAGGAATGTGGTCTTCTCCACATGGAGAGGCTCAGAAAGGTGTCATCTCCAACTCAGGAGGGATCCATTAAATGCCCTCATATTACAGGCTTTACATTTGACTGGATTGCCTCGCATTGCCTGTGAGGGTAGGGTAACCTACAGCACGTACTTGTCCACCAAATCCTGCATCTAAGAACTTGTATGACTTTTAGCTAATTCAGACAGGGGATGCATACAGCCGCATAAATTCTAATCATCAGATTGAATAAGTTAGTATAAAATAAACATGGATGTACCGTGTCATAATAATCTCCATAACAACACGATTACATATTTCCCATTAGATAACATATTCTAAAATAATTAGAAACCAACTTAGTTTTTCTTAATGCTGTGATTTCCCAGTGACTAAATGAATCTTTCTTCTGATTTACTGCTGCTCCCAGCTACAAATCCAGGACCCATATCACAAGAAATGGCTGGCTGCTCTGTTTTCACAAATAGCTAACAGGGAATAGGAGCACTCCTGTCTTGGCAGGTTGCCCTTGAAGGAAGAGCTGTGTTCTGGCTGCTTGTCTGGTGCCTGGTGTGGCTTCCTAAATGCCCTGATGTGGAGATACAGGAATCACCAGCCTCATGGAGGTCTGTCTCAGCCATCACAATTCCACTGGCTGGTCTGATGGCACTTATCAGATCTCAGACAGCAGCCTGCATCTCAGCAGGTCCCTGGGAAAGCAGCACACAGATAGTGTCTCATCTGCTCTTTACAGCCACCAGAGCTGCAGTTCATGCAGAATGGGGAGAAATCACAGACTGGCACCTTGCTGTATCTGAGGTGTGTTTCTGAGGTGCTGAGGGGAGGAGCTGATAAATCTCAGGAAATGTACCACATCCTCTCACAAAGAACAAGTTTCCATTATTCTCACGATAGCAGCATAATCCAGACACTCAGCTGTCAGTTGCCTCACATCCTCGGAAACTAACCTTTACTTTACACATACATACAATGTTCTCAAGTAACTGATTTTTCAGGAAGCATGGAGGATACCGTGTCCAATAATACCAAGCTTCCTCTCCCTCTGAAAGTGGCTCCTCTCCAATTCCTCTGTGAATTTCCAATGCCCCACTGACATTAATATTACCTCATTACCTTCAAGGTGAAGGCATCTCAGGTGTTACATGGGAGAACACAAATTAATACGTTTTTGACTGGAGTGCATTGGGAAGGGTGAATTGTGCGGCTATTAAAATTTTATTTTACAGTGACAAGCATAATGGTGCTCAGGATGATCAAGAGCAGTCAGCATAAGCTCGTTTTCCTCAGGTCATTGAACTTCTGAGAATTAAGGAGATACAGTTGCCACCTCTCTATAAAGAAAAATCTTTATTTTTGAAGCTTCAACTCATGACCATCCAACATGCTTATGTCTCACTCCTTTGTTAACCTCATTCTGATAAACCCATTCACTTTATAAGTGCAACTTTTACAGTAGGTTATAATCTCAGGGGATAATGGTGCACCCAGACAAGAGCACATTCCTTTGTCCTTTTCCTTGCAGTCCCTGCCAAACTGATCAGAGTATTACATTGCTGAAAGCAGAGTGAAAATCACAAGGTAAGTCATTCATCTGACACTTTACCAATTTTGCTACTTAACTGTTGCTTCTTGCTGCTACAATCATCAAGGAGAAAGTGAGGGCTGCAGATGCTGGAGATCAGAGCTGAAAATGTGTTGCTGGAAAAGCGCAGCATGTCAGGCAGTATCAAAGGAGCAGGAGAATCGACGTTTCGGGCATGAGCCCTTCTTCAGGAATGAGGAGAGTGTGCCAAGCAGGCTAAGATAAAAGGTGGGGAGGAGGGACTTGGGGGAGGGGCGTTGGAAATGCGATAGGTGGAAGGAGGTTAAGGTG